>NC_053446.1:36051325-36351325 GCF_007990345.1 Gossypium hirsutum | reverse complement strand
CCTTCGGTTTGATCAAAAAGGAATGCTCAATCCATGATTTATCGGGCTGTATGAGATTACTGAAAGAATCAGACCTATTGTGTATCGATTAGCTTTACCGTCAAAACTAGAAAAGATTTATAATGTCTTTCATGTGTCTATGTTACGGAGGTATTGATCTGACCCTTCACATGTTATCTCTCCGACGGATGTCAAGATTCAGCATGATATGTCATACAGTGAAGAACCGATTAGAATTCTGGCATGTAAGGCGAAAGAAATGAGAAACAAGAACATAGATTTAGTAACAGTTATCTGGAAATGACATGAAATAGAAGAAGCCACCTGGGAACTCGAGGAAGCTATGAGAAAGCAATATTTGAACCTCTTTTCTAGTAAGATTTTTGAGGATGAAAATCTCTTTAGGGGGATCATTATGTGTTTTTGTCCCATTTTTTATAATTTTTACTTTTTCGGGATCATTATAGATTAATTTACCTAGCCTAGGGACTAATTTGTGAAATTGCTAAACTATAAAAGTTTTTCCATGAATTAATTTGTATGATTTTTTATTATTTATGGAAGAAAATGGTTAGTTCTTAATAGATAAACAACTTTTGTTAAGTGATTTTTGATGAAATTGTCAAATATGGATTAAATTGAAAAATAGAAATTATACATGGTAAATTTGTGAAATAAATGAAATATAGGGTTTGTTAGCGACCTATATAAAATTTAGCTATAGTGGGTTAAGCCTGAATTGCATGAATTTTCACTTTATGAGCTAGGGACTATATTGTAAAGAATTTAAAAGTATAAGGGCAAAATGGTAATTTTTCCAAAATATGTTTTGGATTAAATTGAATGAATTATATCTGAAATTGAATTAAATTTATCTGTATAGATAAAGTTAGACCTCGTACAGAGTTAGATCGGGGCAAAGAGAAAGTCTCGAATTAATTGCCTCTGTATCTATGTATACTCATCGAGGTAAGTTCGTGTAAGTGAATGTTGTTTATATGATTTATATTGAATTATTTATGAATGGTGAATTGTTCTAAATTTACATGATTGCATAACCAATGAAGTTCAACAAAATACTAAGTCCCGTGAGAGCATACCGATTTATAGCTCGTGAGAGCATACTAATCTTCAACTCAAATTAGCATACTGATTCACAGCTCGTATGAGCATACAATTTATAAATTAATGTATTATAATTATAAGAGCTAGCACACTATGTGTGAGCTATCCAGGGTATCCAACGGCATTCTAAATGGTTCAACGGGCAATGTTCTTATACGAAATGGTATGAGTTCGATACGAACTATTACAGGTATACACATTAAATACATGGAAATGGTATTACATGATATATGTATAGATATATGAAATGGATGATACATGTATATGGAATTTGATTAATTGTGGAGCTCATACATTAGTATTGGTTCATATATGTATTTAGACAACTAATATTGGTTGGTGTATATGTGCTTAGGCATTTGGCCAAAATGTGTTGGGATATGCTTTATTACTTACCTATTACTTGATTAAATGGTAAGTTAAATTCTAAGTTATACGAACTTACTAAGCTTAAATGCTTACTCAGTGTTATTTTCCGTGTTTTATAGTGAATCGGAAGCTAGTTCAGGTTGGAAGCTTGTCGGAGCTATATCACACTATCCATCGGCTCTTTTGGTACATTCGGATGTTTAATTTCAGTTATAATGGCATGTATATGTTATTTTGGCTAGTGTTGGCCTATATGTTTTGTTGGGATAATGACCATATGATTTGGCTCGTGTTTTGGCATGTTTGGTATGTATATAAGTTTTCTTAATATTGTTGATGTGTTTTTTGATTTGTGGTTGAATAATGAAAGGTAATATGATAGCTAAATGTGCACTTGGTTTATGTGTCTTATGCAATGAATTTGTGGTAGATTCATAATTAAGTAGGTATGAACTATTTGGTCAAATGATGCTAATTATGGAATGATTTTTTTAGTACCAAATGGTTGTATTTTGGCAAGTAACTTACATGGTATGTATTGATGCAACATGCCTATAAGTTAGTTGATTAATTGGCCAACATAGTTATACATGTTTATATATTGTCAATTTAGGTGCCTAAGGGCACATTGGTTGTATGTGATTATACCATTTATATAAGGCTCAAATATGCATGGTTTTGGTGCCTTATTATGGCGTGTATATATGCCTTGGTGGTTGTAGGTACATGTCAAATTGGGTGAGAAAAATGGCTTGTAAATGGCTTATTTTCGTTCACACGAGCAGAGACATAGGCGTGTGTCTCAGCCATGTATGACACACGGTTAGGTGACACAGCCGTGTGTCCCTTGTAGCTTTAAAAGGATTGCAAGTCAGGCTGTTACACGAACTGGTACACGGGCGTGTGAGGTTATTTCGAAGGGTACACTGGCTGGCACGCTGGCGTGTGACTTGGCTGTGTGACCCAAGTCAATGAGTTACACAGGCACGAACAAGGGATAGGACACGGCCATGTGTCCCTTCTTCGGATGCCCACACGGCCTAAGACATGGGTGTTTCTCTTGACCTTGTGAATCACACTACCGTGTGACTCCTACAGTATTGAAAAATTTTAATGTTTTCTAAAAATTTCTCTAAGTTTTTGATTTAGTCCCGACTTGTTTCTAATATGTATTGTGGGCCTCGAGGGCTCTTATATGGGACAATATGAATGATTTTGATTGGTTTTGGATATGAATATTGATATGTTTCGAAATGTCTGAAATTTCTATCTGATTCATTTGTAAACTCTGGTAATGCTCTATAACCCTGTTCCAGAGACGAATTCGGGTTAGGGGTGCTACATAATCCTACTAGATTACTCTTGAATATTATTCCTCATCTTCCTGAAATCCTCTTTTTCTCCTTTCCTCTTTTTGTTTCGCCTGTAAAAGAACTAATTGCTTGAATAAATCATCAGTGAGTAATTTCCTTGAGGGATTCGTGGTTGAATAAATCATCACCGAATACTCCTACCCTTTTACATAATTTTGTAATTAGATGAGGGAAAATATTCCCTTTCCTAAATTCCTCGCACAATTAACCATGTTCTTATATATCCATGTTCCAATACATATTTGTTTTTTTAGGAGGATCCCATAAGTTATGATAGCTTGAATTGGACTAATCTCAGACACCTCTATCATAAGCCATATTCTTGAACATATCAATTTCATCCACATCTTGTCTTTTGGTGTCATTAGCTCTTGATTGAACGTTTCAAGTATTGTTGTCCCCATTCGATATGTCCACATCTCTTTCCCTTCCATTAGGAATCTCAATATCTCCTCTGTATCAATGTTTCCGAATTCCTTCAATTCTATTTTATAGAGATAATCGTGATAATAATATGGTGCATCATAAATTTGGCAAATACTCATCTTAGTTATTGGAACATTAACCCCTCTAACCTTTACAAAAGAGCGCATCTCATAGAACGGTCTGGATGCTTCCCTTTGTTTTAATACTAGATAAAATTCTTGCACCACAAGAACTTTTAGGGGTTCTTTAGCTAGCAGAAAAAATTTAGTCCATTCCCTTTCAGTTGTGTTTTCCCATATTCCTTTGCAATTCTTCATCTATTCTTAAATAAAAAAGTATACGTTGTAGTTGTTGCAGATACTTATCCATGTCGCCTTCTTGAAACTCAATAACTGGGCTTGAAGCGCTTGTGCTGAAACTGGCCATTTGATAATATGTTCTTATTATGCTTGCAATTTAAACTTTGTTTTTGATAAAAGAGGGTTGATTGTAATTTAATCCTTGTTAATGATAACATAAGGTGGCCAAGTAACCTATTTATATATTAGAAAAAAAGAATAAATTATTCAAGAGTTATAGTCTGGTTCTACTAAATAAGCAGTTAAAGAACAAGAATCCTAATATAATTAAGCTGAAAAACTGTCAATAGTTAGGTTAGTTCGAAAAACAAAGTTACGCACTAGTGTCACGACATCCTTAAGTGATGTCATGATGTCGAAGGCGGATTCCAAAATCAAAATTATCTTCTTTCTCGCGACATACTAGAGTGGTGTCGTGACATGATGACTAGATTCCTCTGTGTTTTGTGCAATCAATACCTGGGTTACCTTTTTCCTTATCATTCTTCAAGTTTGTTGGTTTTCCATTGATTCCTTGGAAACCCGAAAAAGCGCTACACTGTAAGGTTTGTTCTTCCACTACAATATTAATAGTTCCTCCAAAATAATGTTTTACTCGTTGGCCATTAACAAGGAAGGCTTGAACCCTTTTTCTGATTAACTCTATTGTCCAATGAGGAGTTAGTTGATGTATTGTAAATAGACTTGTCCATCTTGATTTAAGCTTTCTAGGGAATAATTTTAACTTTAAGTTAAATAGTAGTACTTTCTATCCCGGCAAAAATTCACGCTTTCTGATCTTTGCATCATGTTGAAGTCTACTCCTTTCCTTATACATTTTATTAATTTCGTAAGCCATAAATTGAAATTCTTCCAATTCTTGGAGTTGGAATAGTCTTTGTTTTTTCAGCTAATTCTGGATCCAGATTTAACTCTTTGATCGCCCAATATACCTTTCTCTCCAATTCGATTGGTAAGCGACAGTTCTTACCATAAACTATATGGGGACATGCCTAAGGGAGTCTTATATGTTGTTCTATAATCCCACAACGCATCGTCTATCTTGGCTGCCAATCTTTTCAACTTGGGTTTACTATTTTCTCCAAAATCTACTTTAATTCCTAATTAGATGCTTATGCTTGCCCATTAGCCTGTGGGTGATATGTCATTGTCATCCCATGTCTTATGTTGTACTTAGCCAATGATGTTTTGAACTATTTGCCACAAAAATGAGATCCTACATCACTCACCAGCGCTCATGGTGTACCAAACCTGGCAAATATGTTTTTCCTTAGGAATCTCACTATGGATTTTATATCATTAGTAGGTAGTACGACAGTATTAACCCATTTTGAAACATAGCCTACAGCCAAGAGAATATACTAATTCCCGAAAGAACTCAAAAAAGGTACCATGAAATCAATTCCCTGGACATCAAACGCTTCATCCTCGATTATCCATGTTTGCGGCATTTCATCCCTTTCAGATATATTCCCAATTCTTTGACACCTATCACATCCTTGTACAAATTCATAAGTCTCTCCATTCATTGTTGGCCAATAAACCTTGATTGTAGTATTTTTTGAGCTGTTCGTTTGCCACCAAAATGCCCTCCACAAGGAGCTGTGTGACAGCCTTGTAAAATATCTTGTATTTTTTCCTCTTCTACACATCGCCAAACTAATTGATCAGCGCATTGTTGAAACATGTATGGTTCCTCCCAAACGTAATTTTTTGATTCATGGGATATCCACTTTTTCTGTTGCCAAGATGTGCATTGTAATTAAGATAATCTGCATATCATGGTGTTCGATGCTTACTTGGTCTTGATAGATTAATGTCTACTCTAAAAAATTGTTCATTTTCAAAGGTCTCCTTAATGTCTTCAATTTCCTTCTCTTGTAAACGATTTTCAATTCTGGATAAGTGATCTACAATTTGATTCTTAGTCCCTTTCATGTCCATTATCCATACATCAAATTCTTGAAGTAAAAAACCCATCTCATTAGTTTGGCTTTTTCTCTTTTTTCTTCATGACGTATTTTAGTGTCGAGTGATCAATATACATATATACTCGATTTGCCATTAAGTAGGGTCAAAATATTTCACACACAAACACTACTGCCAACATCTCTTTCTCAGTGGTAGTGTAGTTACACTATGTTGAATTTAGTGTTTTGATAGCATAATGAATAGCCCCAAATATATTATTTTGCTTTTATCCCAAAAATGCACCTATTACATACTCACTAACATCACACATAATAATAAAAGGTTCCAACCAATTTAGGGTAATGATTATAGGAGCAGATACGAGTTTTTCTTTTATTACCTTAACAGCTTTGGCGCAGCTTTGGTCAAATATGAAAGGTGTCTCTTTTTTGAGAAGTTGATTCAGAGGTTTCGAAATATGAGCAAAATATTTTATAAATTTTTGATAAAATCCTGCATGGCCTAAAAAATTTCAAACACCTTTAACATTTTTCAGATTTGGAAGATGCTTAATAACTTCTATTTTTCCTTTATCTGCTTCCAAACCTTTTCCTAATATTTGACTCCCTAAGACTAGTCCTTCTTTCACCATGAAATGGAAATTTTCCCAATTTAGCACGAAGTTAGTTTCCTCGCATCTTTTTAACACTTTTTCGAGGTTATCCATGCATTCTTGAATAATTAAGCTACAAAATATCCATAACATCATGGTAATATCAAGCAACAATTCTGCCACATTATTCAACATCCATTGACTATACATACAGTTCATGGCACTTCAACATAGCAAATCTTCAAACCAAAACAATACCAATGAAATAATTATAACATCCATCAAAAGTGTTAGAAAACTAAACACATAAAATATAATAAGGATCACAATAATAACCAATCAAAGTCTAACCACATTGCCTTATCCCAATAATTCAAAAAATAGTAGTAATACCACCTACGCAAATACTAAAGCCTAACTTGGATCACTTCCTTGGTATCCCCGCACCGCTCACACCGCAAACACTAAATATCCGCAATGGTTAGAGAGTGTGGATGAGCTTAAACAAGCATAATGAATTCCAGAGTAATCACAAAGTATAAACAATATCAAAGGTTAAACAAGAGAATACTACTACACGTTCACAACCATATTCTAACCAAGTGACAATAACATATTTACCTTCATTAAATCATAAAACTAGCATATACTCTCACGTGCAACCACACTCAACTTATACACAAATAGTTCATTTTACAATAATTCATCAAGACTAAACAACGTATACATGCTTTAATAACTCATAAGTTTAGCTTATATATTCACATGCATTAACAAGTTTAATGAAAACGACCCAAACCACAATTACATATACAATTACCATGAGTACATACTAACATTTTCATGAAACTTAAATCAACCCATTTAGCATTTTATTCATATGCATCCATCTAGCATTGTATTATCACAATACATAAGATCACATTTAAACAATAATTTGGCACTTGAAGCTACGAAACATAAAAGTGGGCCCTATCACCACACATCAGATACACGGATCTCCAACACACTAATTGATTCATAGTCAAACATATCCCAAAATGTGAATCATAAAGCTAACACTCTCCAACATAACAAACATGTCCCATTGAATGGAGCATCTCCAACACACTAATTGATTCATAGAGTCAAACATATCCCAAAAAGTGAATCATAAAGCTAACACTCTCCAACATAACAAACATGTCCCATTGAATGGAGCTTAACTCACATTCCCTTATCTCTCCAACCTGTCCCAAGGCCGCAATGCCCAAAAACACAATACATATAGGTGAGTACTCAATATCTTATGGCATGCCAACTATATCCAATGGCTTCAAGAGATCATAAGGCCAAAATATTCATAATTACTCATGTTTAATTATTGATTTAAAGCACATTATCTCTGTTCATATTCATCAATTTACAACAAAACTTGTACACAAAGCATATTTATCAGATTCATATTTAATTATACTTTAAGTTCCACAATAATGCTCATTAAGCCATCACATAACCGACCACATGTGTACATTAAAATCAGTACATCATATATCACATACAAGTATTCTCACATATTACCTGTCATAATAATATCACATTCCATAATTCAACACATATATACTTACCAGAATTTTGCTCGCTTTCATTACATATTTGAATTATTAGCATATCATTATCACTATCATTTGGCATGCATATCATGCCCGCAACACAACACAATTCACAATAGTCATCACACATGTCTCATATCACAATATCGTATCATAATAATCAATCCATAATTATTCACATAATCACATAGTTTGCCCAAATAAGGCAAGGGAAATAGAAAGCTTACACTCGAAACTTAGGATAACGGTTTAGGCTATTCCTAATCTCCTAATTAACACTATGAATTGTGTCTACAAGTAGCGATTCCAAACACTCACCAATCACGTTTCCGCCTAATTGTCGAAAGCTTAAACTAGTTTTTCCTTGCTTTTATCTTTACTCGTTGAAGGTCCTAATGATCCTGAAGCTTCAACAATGGTATATCACACAAGAACAAAATCAACAATCAGCCAAAGACTCACTTTAAATAATCAAAAAACAAGCCTAAGTTAAATTCTAATGTAATCGAAACCTTCGACATAATAAACTTAAATTTCAATTATCTCGGTCTATACTTAATCCTTCTCCTAAAACTGATTTCGTTCATCTAACTATTCACCTACGACTGATTCTCAACCTTAAACTACTCAAAACTACCCAATTCATGGTATCAAAATTTTCAACATGTTTATGGCAATTTTCACAAAAATTCATTAAAACATTTGAAATCTTCAACGAAACTTTAAAGTAAGTTTAGAAACCATCTAATCATGTCAAAAATAATTGAAAAACACTTTGAAACCACTTTTTTACTCAAGATCCCTAAATCCACAATTAACAACCCAATTTTTGACTTTTATTTAAAACATGTGATTTAATGGCTAAAAACCTAGTTTAAAATACCACAGATAACATTAGCAACTTGTAAGAAATAGAATCGTTAGCTTCGATAGAAAAGAAACAATCTTTTTGTTGAAAATTCAAAAAACCCACAAGCTTGAGAGATGTCAAAATCAATGGTGTTTTGGGTGTTTTTCTTAAAATACTATGGAGATTTATGGCTTGGGTGATGATAGAAATTAAAAGAATGAGGTTTGCAAAATAAAATTTAAAAGGAGAAGGTTGAGGAGAACAAAGGACGTTAACAAAAATATGAAGAAGAAACTAATATGGGTTTTATAAATATGGAGGGGGGAAATAGGGTATTTTTAAAACTTTGGTAAAATTGCTTTTTAACTACTCCTAAATTGAACCCTTTTATAAAACAATCATTATTTTAACATTGGAAGTCTTTTCAACTTTATTTTCAAAAATTGATTTAATTTTCAGAAAGTCATAGACATAAACAATTTTTGGTTACCATAATCCAAAATTTTTTGAACCCATTTCGAGCCAAAATTCCTAATTTGCCTTCAAAACTTCTAGGCCCAATTTTAGGGTGTGATAGATTTGAAAATTATATGTTTAAGGTAAAATTACTCTTTGAGTTGGATTTATGTTTTTGGAATGTTTGTATATATATGAAAATATGAATTGTTTTGATGTTTCATTATTAAACTCCCTAACTTGTGAGGTTGGCGTCACAATAGGAAATGGATAATCTATTAAAAAGGTCAAAGAAACTATTTATGAAATATAAAAACTGAGTATATTTGGTAAGTTTACGTTTAAGATCTATACGAGCTTACTAAGTATTATTGCTTATGTTAGTTGTTTTCTATTCCTGAAGATCATCGGAAAGCTCGATCAGATGGAATCTCGTCGGAGCACCATCACACTATCCATTTGTCATGTTGGTAGTTTTGATTTCAGTTACAAATGGCATGAAATAGTAGTTTTTATGTTATTTGTGAATATGTATTTGTCTACATGGCTTGTTGTTGGCTTATAAATGTATATATGTAAGCATGTGTTTTGATCACTCGTGAATACCTTGAGATTGAATGGCTTCTAGTTCATTGATGTGTGAAAGAAGTGGTTAAACGATAGGTGTGTGATGTAAGTTTAAGGTATGAATTAATGGCATTGAGTTTAAATTGATTTGGATGTTATCATGTGGTACCAATGAAGGTACATTGGATAGGAAATTAGATTAAATGATATATGTGTGTTTTGGCATGTAAATTGATGTTTATATAAGAGGTGTTTAATAACTTTGCATGCCCTTTTGAAAGTAAGAAGAAAGTGGTTGCTTGTTATGCTCTTGGAATGGCTATTTTTTATGTTTAAGGTATGCTAAGTGATTTAAACTTACAAGATTGAATGGGATCATGATTGATTTGTGATTGTGGTGCCTTTTGTAGGCATATTGATTAGATCTTATAGGAAGCTTCAATTGGTATGTTTCAGGTGTGCTTTAAATGAATTTTGGTCATATGAATGTTTATAGAAATTATGTATCTTGGTGTGCAAGATTTGAATTTGAAATGGCTTGTTTTAGGGAAATTTATGCTGCACATAGCCTGGGACACTGGCTGTCACACGGCCACAGTTGTGTGTCATTATTGTTTTAGGTGCAGGTTTCACACGGTTAGAGACACGGCCATGTGACCCAACATCAAATGCACACACTATTTGCCACATGTTCTACGACACAGTTGTGTGGCCTATTTCGGATACTCACACGGGTAGATACACAGGCTAGGACACGGCCATGTGTCCAGGCTTCGAATGTCACACAGTCTGGGCTATGTCACACGGCTTGGCCACACAATCGTGTGACCCCTGTTTTCAATTTTTTCTGAACCTTTGTGTTTTATTTCAAAATGACTCCTGAGTGTTCTCAAATTGTTTTTAGGGCCTCGTAAGCTTGATTTAAGGCCTGTAAGGGTATTATTGCTTAAATTAAATTGAGTTATTTAATGATAGTTCTTGAATTACGTAATTGTTTCTATTTTGATGTTGAGTGTTTTGTTTTGTATAATAATGCTCCGTAACCCTGATCCAGAGACGAAGATGGGTTAGGGGTGTTGCACCCACATATACGTCTAAAGTCTTACTGGGGTGCATAACGTTTTACTTTCCTATCTTTCTTTGGTTTTACTCTCCTAAGGAGAGAGATAAGATATCTTTCTTTTCTTAAGCTCTTTGACTTGTCCCTTAACTTTTTTGATACTCAACAAACGTCACATCAATCATTTGTTAGTCTTATCCAAATCTTACAAAATCCAAGAATACTAATCAAGTGATTTCCTTTGGTTCTTAACTATTTAGTCCATACTCAGTTGAACTTTAGCCGTCATTTCCTTATATCTTAACTAGCTCAATGCCATCATTATGGGGTGTCTTTTTCTTACTGACATATGCTTCTTGTCACAATGTTCATTTACCTATAACAGACTCCGCCCATCCTATGAACGCCAACAAAGGCTTCTAAGGGCAAACCTTTCATTAACAGCTTACTTATTATTCACTTCGTGCTAATCCAGTGTTCTCCAAATCCAAAGCCATCACAGGCACACCCAAATGGTTCTTATCTTTAGACTAGCGTAGATACTATTCACTTCTAGACTCATCTTATTTGTCTTATTCTTTGGAACAATATTCGGATACAAAGATTTCACCGGGTAGGATGTCACAAGGACACATTTCTAATCAATTGGCATATTAAGTTATATGATTGCTTGTCACAATTAACTTGTGCACATATTTAATTTTTTAGCATGATATAATTCATTTCAGAATTGTTCATCAAGTTAACAATTTATAACCCCTATTAACCTTACTCGAATAGATATACGGATCATCCGACCAACACACCAATAGGTACCGAAGTGTATAACCGGATAAACCAAAATAAGGGAAACTGGCAAAGATATTGCATATTGACATATAAAGTGCATCCTAGCACACGAAGCGCATACTGAAGCTTAAAGTACATCCTAGCACACGAAGTGCATCCTAGCGCATTAACACATAAACCCGTATGCAATCCAATCCTATGGCGTGCCACCTATATCGGACTAAGCCCGACTTGTAACACCCTAGGCGAATCCAAACATCAGCAAAGGAAGGGAGAGACCTGGGCTATATAAAGGGGCAGCAACACTTAAGTGGTAAAAGGCCTTTTGAGAGTGTATGAACAATCCCAAGAACAAAGCTGTGAGGGCCATGTGTGCCTAAAGGGGATAATATCTTATTAGGCTAGGTGTTGGCTATGACATTTATTAGTATCAGACTCGTCGTGCCTCTTAAATGATGGTAGGGCAAACCTCAGCGAAGACACTAAGTCCGTAAGGGAATGACTGTAACACCCTAGGCAAATCCCACATCAGCAAAGCATGGGAAAGACTTGGGATATATAAAAGGGTAGCAATACTCGAGTGGTAAGGAACCTTTTAAGGGTGTATGGGCGCTCCCAAGAACAAAGTCGTGAGGACCATAAGCCCTCAATGTGGACAATATCTTATTGGGTTGGATGTTGGCTATGAAATTTCTATTTAAATGTAACACCCCAAACTTGGCCTAGACATTACGATCAGATTATAAAGGTTACATTGTTACGTAAAAACATTGTCGAAGAGTTTACATGAAAACTTAGTTTTATCTCCAGAGAATGAAGTTATTTAATTTATAAAAAATGTACGTAACCAGAAGATTGCATGAGAGTACTTTGATGAAAACCTTATTTTTTTAATTAAACTTTTTTTAAAACAATCCCGTAGCTAAACAGTAGAGTTGTAAAACATCGTATTGGATTTTTAAAAGCTTTGCTGTGGAAAACATTTTAGAACTTTTGTCTTATAAAACAACAGTGTCTTGTAAATTATGACGTCTTGATTAAAATTCCAGTTATAGATAGTATGTTTACAAAACGAATACCAAAACCAAAGTTAAAGTTCCAAAACAAAATTAAAAGTCCAAAAATCCACAAAGCCTGAAATTTAAAACCTAAAACATACGTAGACCGAAACTATGTGAACCGAGCTCCAGAATCGTCGCCCAATCCTATGTTTGAAGATCACCTAAAACATATTAAACAAACGAGTGAACTCAAAGCTCAGTGTGTGACTTAGCCCACGTACAAATTTTTCTTACTATAACATGCACAATTGCAAATATCAAAACAGAGTTTTACTTATAGCGTTCACATATGCAAATAACCTATTACAATGTCATATATCCAAAAGTACATATCAAACCAGAGTGTGATAATTTCATAAACATATATATCATATCAAAATGCCATAATAGATCAGAACAAATCCTAGTCTCATCCACTACACACCATCTTTAACCAACCAATCACACCAATTAGGACTACAAGAGCCCATCCATCTAATCACACTAGAAAGTGGTGGTATTCCACTATTAAATATGTAGTATGCTACTAAACAGATAATTTACAGTTAAACCACCAGAATTGTAGTGACACTGCAAGAAACACTTCCTCCATCATATCAAAACCCACCCCAAATGCACATACGTAAACATGCTAACATACAACCATAATGAATCAAAGACATGACATTCTTATGTAAATATCCTTAACATAGATTATATCATATAGCCTACAAAAAGTTTATTAAACTGAGTCATGCTCATCATACAAAATAATGCTTTCGGAGTTATTAGAACATAAAACGTAAGCATATTTTTCGCGTACCTAACCCATAGCACACTCAAACACATATCTACAAATATCACATTTCAAGTCTTATTTAAGCCAAACAGAACCCACGGAAGGTCTAATTACAAGTTTTAGATTTAAACGGGCCTTCATGAAAGTTTCCAAAAAATGGGTCCATACGGCCCAACAGGCTAGCCTGTGTAGCCCACACGGACTACTTGTTCAGACCGTGTAATCAGACACACCTGTGTCCTCCACACAGCTTGGCACACAACCAACCACACATCCATATGGTGCACACGGCTTACCTAAATTGCCCATGTAATCGCACACACCTGTGTGCTCCACACAGCCATGTGACGTAGTGCAGTTTTGGAAATAGCCTCTGTTTTTGAGTTTGTCCAAGTTCTAAGCGACATTTCAAGTTAGAATCACACACCTAATGTCATTTCTAATTAACCACTCAATTGGAAACTCACAAATCCTACACACGACACCAAATTGCATCGATCAATAAACAAGATTTACCCAAATATTTCACTTAATAAACCCTTTTTTTAAAACAAACAGCCCCTAAAAATCAATTGCATACACTTTGTAACACCCCAATTACTCGACCCAATCACAGGGTCCAAGCAATAGGATATCACATTCATTGCTGGAGCAACTGACAACATTCATTCCAATATAAATAAAAATCACACATTTAGTCCCACGACCAAGTCATGATTAATATATATTAGTATCTCAGCTATTAACCTATTTATTCGTTGCATTTCATGCATCCACTTTTCCAATTATATATATACTGGTTCACACAAAAAGCATTATAACTTCATCTAAATATTCTCATAGCATTATCAACATCAAACATATACATAGTACAAACTATTATCAACTATCATATATGCCTATTTATATAACATCTCGGAATATGAAAGAATTACCATCTAAGCTTAATATAACATAAAATCCTATAGGTACATGTCAACCAAAATAGCAAAAGTTTTGTAACACCCCGAACCCGAAACCGACACCGGAGTCGAACACGAGGTGTTAACTGGCTTTAACCCCTTACAAAATTTATTTTCCAGACACTGCCCAATCCGTGTACTAGTCGTTTTAAAAATCATATCTTGAGTTTCGTAACTCGAAAATCAGTTTCGTAATTTTTCCCAGAAACTAGACTCATGTGCCCATCTATGTATTTTTTTCTAGAATTTTTGGTCGGGCCAATTAGTACAGTTTATTAGTCAAAGTCTCCCAGTTGCAGGGGTCGACTACACTGACCTTTGCCCATTACGACTTGGATATCTCCCTGCACGGGGCTCCAATACTGTTGCCGTTTGTTTCTATGAAATCTAGACTCAGAGAGGAATCTGCACATATATGGTACGACCCTAATTATCTCTGGTTAATTTATAATGAATTTCCAAAGTCGGAGCAGGGAATCCAGAAACCGTTCTGGCCCTGTCCCACTAAATCTGATTATCTCTTAATATACTGCCCATATGATCTTTTCGTTACTTCCTCATGAAAGCAGACTCATCGAGCTTCGATTACATAATTTATTCATCAATTAATTCCACTCCCACTATTTTTAGTGATTTTTCAATCTCATGACACTGCTGCTGCCAGCATCTGTTACGAAAGTAACTAGGTCCATTTCATGCCTACCCTTGATCCAATTCAATCGAACATTCGTGCCATTTTCGCATGGCTTAAAGTTTACATGCCATAATTCAAACACAACGTACTAGCTTATACATGCCAAAATGATCTTCTAAACACACTAAGAAGAAAGTACCAAAACTTGCTATCCGGTGTGATGACTTCAATGACGGCCCGACCCCGCAAAAATAGATGAGTCCAAGCAACCTATAGTGGGTGACAAGGAAACATCGAGTGAGTTTATAACTCAGTAAGTCATAAGCTATGCACTACCATCCATCAATAACATTATCACAAGAGAAAACAAAATGGAACGAGGCTAATTACTCCATCCATTCCGAACCATACCATAGTTCCTCCAACCTATCAATTCAATTTCATATCAATTCATGCATTCACATTCTATATACTCATCAATAGGACATTGAAGCAATTTCATAAATCGATTTGTTTTCGTTACAATCAAACGACTATACGGCCTTTCACCCATCCTACGATAAAACTTATGTATGTGACTTCAAGAATATTAGTCACATAAGTTCGAACTTACCGAGCTCAACACCAAGTATAAGCATAGCACCTATTAGCCACGTACTCAAGACACTTACCCGACCCGCTGTCCGCGATCGACTCAATAGTGTCGCACACATAGTGTCCATAATGATTCACGAATGTATATTGAGCCCGCACACTCAGTGCTATACAATCAACTCGCACACTTAGTGCCACGTAATCAAATCGCACACTTAGTGCTACATAGTCAGACTCGCACACTTAGTGCCGCATGGTCAATTCGCACACTTAGTGCATCATATTCATTTCGCACACTGAGTGCAACATAGTCAAATCGCACCCTTAGTGCTGTACAATTTAATCCCGCGCACTTAGCGCCCATCTCATGGTCATAAATGGTTATCCCGCACGTTTAGTGCCGAGATCAACAACTCAGTACATCTTACCTCTTTTCATTCATTCAACAATTTCATCATCACATACGTACATGCATATATATAAGTGTATTTATTCATTCCAACCAGCATCAATACATACACATTATGACCATTTGAAATACTACCCACTACATGCTTAATGACTTACTTTATGTTGGGTAAAATAATTCCGAGTGGGCTACTCGATGACCTTCGATTTCCCCTTGTTGGACGCCTCTCCTTTAGGTTCTTGAGCTTAAATAATACAAATAAGAGTATTCAATATTTAACTCAATAACATGAATTTATTTATCACATTCGGCAATCACACATCATTAAATTTTCAAACCAAGATGTCATTGTATGACCACATATACACATATCCATATACTTAAGCTCAATAGTTATAATGTAATATCATGTACCCACTTTAAGTATATTGCCGAATATACTTAATCATACATACACCTAACCAAAACAATTTCCTAAAATCTTCATATCATTTATACAGTAGGCCGATTGCTCTCACCAAGTTCACCTATATTCTTCAACAATTCCTTCATTGATTAAGCACATATTCGGCTAAGAAATGGCAATTTTAGCAACCTTCGATTTAGTACTTAACTTTTACCACATATCAAATAACTCACTTCCTTACTCATGTGACCACGTATATTCGGTCATGCATACACACATAAAATTAATTTGGAGACTCTATCAATCCAACATACATTCGGCACCTTCATCCACCATTCTACCAAGCATGTAACATTCAAACACAACCAAACTCACATTCGGCCCTAGCTCATAACAAGGTAGCCGATTCTTTTTATAGTTCAAACATTCCTCTATCATCATTCACCTAACTTTAACATGAAACCACAAAACTCACCATTTCTCATCCAAATAACATGAACAACAACTATTCCTTGAACACTTTCTCATGACCGATTGCTCATGTTATCAACAAGATTCAAGGTTTGAACATGGGCTATTTAAAACATGCATGCATCTCAAAGACAACATCAAACATACCTTAGTCTAGCAAACCACCATAGCCGATTTTCTCAAGCTCTTCCCCCTTCCTTTTAGCATTTTCGGCCAAGGATGATAAAAGATGAACAAATTTTTTTTCTTTCTTCTTTAGAACATTCGGCCAAGGGGAAATGAAGAAAGATGGACACTTTTTTTTTTTTGTTTTTCCTTCTTACTTTCACGGCAAAAGGGGAGGAAAGAAACAATTACCACCCATCCTTTCCTTTTTCCATTTCTTTATTTCCCCATACTTCTTATTATATTTTATCCTACATACCTCACTAGGCCAACATGTTCCCAACATGTTTCCACCCATAGCATGGCCGGCCACTACATATTAGGGAGGGGGAATTTGACATGCAAGTCCCCTTTTTCTTCCACATGCACTAATAGGTCCTCATGCATTGACCTATCACATTTTAAAATTTTCTCATATAAGTCCTATTGACTAAATTCACATGCAATCGACTAAATCGAAGCTTGAAATTTTTACACATTCATGATTACATATTCTAGATAATAAACATCACATTCAAACCTTTCGGTGACTCGGTTTAGCGGTCCCGAAACCACTTCCCGACTAGGGTCAATTTTGGGCTGTCACAAGTTTCCCCAACTCGATGAATACAGAATTTTTTGTTGGATGCTGTAAACAACGAGTGCACACGATTGAACCTAACCTGCGCACGGAAGATAAATCGAACGCTGAGTAATCAACTCAGCAGCATTTGTATGACTAATGTTATAATATAAAATAAATTATGTAAGGACTTAAATAAATTAAAAATCAAGGGTTTGTAAGCAGTTTCATATGTTAAATGATATCATAATAACATAATCCTTTCATATCGCATTTGTAGTAATACTGACTGGTTGTCACATATTCAGCTTCAAATTCTTGACCTGTAAACTCCAAAATTCAATTACACATTGAATAATTATTTACATTTACATAATCACAAACTTACTAATTGCATATTCAACTCAACTTCTTTTACATTTAATTCTTCCTAACATTATTCATAATTATTCTACTAAGCATCTCAACCCGTAACAGTAAACCAAATTCAATCAACATAAAAATACACATTCTAACCGTTAAGAGAATAATTCAGATAGCAACCAGGCATATAATTCGATTAATCAATTTAACACATTAATTCAATAGTTTCCTAACTACGCACTTCTGAGAAAAAATTTAATATTTATTCTTAGACAATAGCAGATTTAATATTAAGTTTCGAACAATAATTAGACATGCAATTTCAAACAATATTTTAATACATTTCTTCAGACCCCCCCCCATTATGCACAAAATGGACTACCCTTTTTATACTCGTTGAACAATATTATTATGTTCAAACATTAATACTACATATAACATCAAATTGGACAACTTAGTTAACTCAATATAATAGTATAAATAAAGCATATTGGATAGTGAATATAACACATTTGAACAGATAAAGTTCTAGCTCACTAACGGTTAATTTAGGTGGGAAATTATATGCTAAAATTTCCATCATTCGTACCACAAATCTCCCTTAAAGGCAGCGGCAAAGTTTAAAAAATGACAACCAATATGTTCCTTCATTTAACACAACAACTCGTAACATTTAAAATAAAAGAATAAATATACTAAATTTCCAGCATTCAATTCGGATTACAAAGGTTCAGTTTTGTACAGCTTTAACTTATGCTTTGGACATCAACGAATCTTCAACATTACAAGACATTAAATTAGCTTAATAACATCACATTCAGGCTGTTTTATTAGACCCATCCGAATAGCTTAATTAACACCAATTTACAGCCCCCTGAACAATGAATTTAACCCATTCGATCAGCAACAAAAACTAATATTTAACAACTATTGTTTTCTTTTATTTCAAACATACAGCAAACCAATCCCTCCACATATTATAGCACATTCAAATCAGCATTTACGTGCTAGAACAATGAGTTTTCAAGCTACAATTTCCAGCAATCATTTAAGCATTTAATTGTCGAATTTTTACTTCACTACTAACAATCAAAACTTAGTAAGAATAACATAATATTTTAGCTACTAAACTCAATTTATCAACCCCTATAACCATAACTTACCTGCATGCAAACATTAGAATTTAAACATGAGAATTTACAAAGTTTCCTTTGAAAAACTCACTCACAAGCACATTCAATTTGTCCTATTTTGGACAGCACAAGACAGCAAACATGTAGGGCATTTGTATCCCACAAGAACACACTGAATAGTATTAAAATTTATTAGCTCATCACAACAAAAATCCATGCTTTTTAATCCTGTAATAACTCAATTAATTGGTCCCAAAACTAGACAGCATAATGCAACAAATGGGACTGTCTCTACAGCCCCCAATTGGCATGAAAATAGAACCACAAATTTTGGACAGCATAAAAGGGGTACAAAATTGGACAACAGTAATTTTTACACTATTTCCGAGCAGCATTTAAACTTACAATAAACAAATCTAGCTAATGCTAGACAGTAAACATTTTTAGCCATTAAATCCAAACCAAAACATCAATGCTAATTTAATAATTTTTTTAGCATGAAAATAACAAAATGAATTTAAAGAAAACTCACAAGAAATTTCCCCAATATCAAATCTATCTACACAATTCTGGCATTCCCTTACCTGCTTGGACCTTCTACCTCCTTGTTAGTTAAACATAGTCAACCGTAATATTATCAAAGATAAAGGCATCCACAAGAAAATAATCAAATTCTACTAACATTAAAGAGAAACTTTACAACTAATCAAAGAGCTTTTCTTCTCTACAATCCACAGTCACGCCTTCCACCCACAATTCATCATCATTTTTCTTTACAACAAAGTTAAAGATAGAGGAGAGCTTAGAAAAATTACCAGGTTGAGGATACAACTCTTAAACAAGCTAAATCATTAGTTTCCTTCCACATGCAAATTGTCTCCCCTTTTTCTTTTGGTGATATGGTCAAAAGAAAGAAGATGATGACCATCTTCCTTTTCTTTTCATCTTTTATTATTATTTTATATTTTATATTACCTTAATTAAAACAAACATAGGCCCCACACTGCCATCCACTCTATCACCGACCACTACGTATTAAAACTGATTAATTATCATTTGAAGCCTCAATAATAATCAAAATATATAGAAATTAACTTTTATCACTTTTACGATTTATCCCTATACCTTAATTGGTCACTAATTCGACAAATTTACTTATTCAAAATCCAATTCACTTATACCTTGTCTAACTTTCCAAATAACCAAAATTATAATATTGTAATACCCTTGTAAATATTAATAATATTTACTAACTCAATTATTGAAAAAACAGAAATTTTGAAATCACCATTTTGACACCACTTACTTTCGGGTCGTTACACACTTCTCAAAATAACAGCGTCCAAAACCACAACTACTCTGCTGAAAAGTCCCAAATCTCACACCCTTCGCCTAACCAAGGACTACGACAACATTTAACACAACAAGGATAAAAAAATAAACACTAATCCAACACTTATCTTGCCCAAGAACAAATTAAAACTAAATAGCAGAGAAACAATAAAAATAGAACAACATTACTTACACTATTTTTGGATTACGATCAAAACAGGAAGTCAAAAAGGTTATCCCACAATGTCATAATGGTAGCAATCAAAAGTAAAACAAAGAAAAAATAAATGAAATCTCAAGATAAGAGAAAGGAAAGAGGGAAAAAAAACAACAGAACCGTGACAAGAGGGGGAGTAGTGGGAATGAGGAATGACAGAGTGAGGGAGTGAAAGAGAGAAAATTTTGAAAGAGAATTCGAGAGAGAAATTAGGAGATTATTCTCTCTTCTCTTTTTTGCTAAAACCACCCACTAACTCCCAATAAATCTAATTTTTTATCCTTATCAGATTTTCTCAGATTTTAAAACAAAAAAATAATAATTTCCACTTGGCATACGTAGGGATTCAAACACAAGACCAAAAGGTAAGCTAACACCTTACCACTGAACAACCAGGCTCATTCTTGTCACAATTGAGTGATAATAATTTATAAACCAGACATTGAAAGTTAGGGGTTGGGACAAAAGTGACAAAAATTCAATGAAAATTATTCGAATCCAAAACCTCTCATACATAAGCACAACACTTAATCACTACATAAAATAAATTCATTTGAAAAAATTCATGCAACCTTAAGTCAAAAAAAAATGTGACCACTCTTGGTTTCACAAACTCAATTTCTTCTAACACAGTTTTTGCGATGTGACAACTCTCCCCTCCTTAATAGAATTTTGTCATCGACATTCCCACTGTCACACTACTCACTTAACCACACAATCTAAATTTTTTCCTCATTCATAATGATCACCATGCTACCGCTGTACAACTCTGATTTCAATGAAAATCTAGAAAATATACCACTAACGATATGATCCCAAAGTCTGAGAAACTCTAATGACACTCAAACACTTAATCAATGTAAGGTACACTTCTAGATGTAATTGTATTACTGCCAGATGCGTCTCGATCCTCACAACGCCTAGTTGCAAAAACTAGTCTCAGATTCTCTCTCTGATTCAAGTCTTATCCAACTAAGGGAATGTCATGAACAGTCCCTAACATGATGCTTAACGAATCCATATCCAAAACATGCTCCCATTTTTCTCCAACACTCGCCCGAATGGCGCCTACCACAGAAAGTACAAATCGAAACCCAACATATGCTTACAACTGCCTCAACTCGCTGAAGACTAATTATTTTGGCCCGTTTCCCAGATCATAGATTCAAATCAATAGAACCAGAACTTCTCTTATTTTGTACTTATTCCTTTACTTTTCCTTGCTCTCAAAATGATTAATCTCTTTAACTAACTGGGTCTCATTCAACCCTTTACAAATCTCTTAACAACTTTTGAGACACAAATTTGACCCTAGTTTTCTTATTACCGCTCTCAAAATCGAGCATCTCCATACACTTGTTAATTTCCAGATTGAACATACTGCCCCGAAAAGAGGACTCGGCGTGAGTCACTTGACAATGTCCACCACGTCCTCACGGCCTGTGTACACAGATACCCTATAAACTCATTTTACTAATCTTCAGTTCATAAATCTAAACCTTAGCTTAGGTTATTAAAAATCCTAAGTTTTATGTTTAGCAGAAGTGCTTAGTTATCTTAAAGCAGAGAATGTTTTATTCATTAATCTCTAATGTTCATCAGGCTAACTAAAGTAACTAAAGTGCAAATAACCAAAGTATAAGTAACTTACTTTGACCGACGTCGGAGTCTCGAATTCACATTTTCAAAAATTTAGTAAATTTTTGTGCAAATTCACCCATATCAGATTTCCAAAAATTTCTTAAAAAATAGAAATTTCAGAAAATATTATACGTAAAATTTTAAACCTAAAAATCACAGCTCGAGTTTTGCAACCTGACTCTGAAACCACTAAATGTAACACCCAAACCTGTCCTAAACATTACGGTCAAATTATGAAGGTTACATCGTTACGTAAACACATTGTCGAAGAGTTTACGTGAAAATTTAGTTTTATCTCCAAAGAATGAAATTATTTAATTGGTCAAAAACGTAGGTAACTAGAAGATTACGTTACATCATTTTGACTAAAACCTTATTTTGTTAATTAATTTTTTTAACACAATCCCATAGCTAAACAGTAGAGTTGTAAAACATTGTATCGAATTTTTAAGAGCTTTGCAGCAGAAAACATTTTAGAACATCTGTCTTATAAAACTACATTGTCTTGTTTAATTATGATATCCTAATTAAAATTCTGGTTATAGACAGTATGTTTACAAAATGAATAGAAAAACCAAAGTTAAAGTCCTAAGACAAAATTAAAAGTCCAGAAGTCCATAAAGTCTAAAATCTAAAACCCGAAATATACATAGATCGAAACTGTGTGAACCGAGGTCTGAAATCGCTGTCCAATCCTAAGTCTGTGGATCAACTAAAACATATTAAACAAACGAGTGACCTAAAAGCTCTGTGTGTGACTTAGCCCATATACAGAATATTTTTACTATCACATACACAATTGCAAATATCAAAACAGAGTTCTACTTATAGTGTTCACATATGCAAATAACCTATCAGAATGTCATATATCCAGAAGCATATATCAGACCAAAGTGCCATAATTTCAAAAACATATATATATCAAATCAAAATGTCATAACATATCAAAACAAATCCTACCCCGATCCACTTTACACCATCTCCAACCAACCAATCACATCAATTAGAACTACATTTGTCCATCCATCCAATCACACCAAAAACTGGTGGTAAGCCACTATTAAATATACAGTTGCGTTGCCAGGTAGATAATTTGCGGTTAAACCACCAGAATTGCAGTGATACTACCAAAAATGTTTCATCCATCATATCCAAGCCTACCCCAAATGCACATGCATTAACATGCTAACATAAAACCATAATGAATCAGAAATATGACAAGCTTATGTAAATTTCCTTAACATAGATTATATCATATAGCCTACACAGAATTTATTAAACCGAGTCATACCCATCATATGAAATCATGCTTTCAGAGTTACCAGAGCACAGAACATAAATATATTTTTTGCGTACCTAACCCCATGGCACACGCAAACACATATTTATAAATATCACATTTTGAGTCTTATTCAAGCCAAACGAAACCCACGGAAGGTCTAATTACGAGTTTTTGAATCAAACAGGCCTAGATGAAATTTTTTGAAAAATTGGCCCACACGGCCTACCTGTTCAGACCATGTAATCACACATGCCTGATGTTATTTTTGATTAACCACTCAACCAAAAACTCACAAATCCTACAAACGATATCAAATTAAATAATAAATAAACAAGATTTAGTCAAATATTTCACTTGATAACCCCTTTTTCTAAAACAAATAGCCCCTAAAAATCAATTGCAAACACTTACTTTTCAAAATAACAGCGTCCAAAACCACAACTACTCTGTCGAAAGGTCCCAAATCTCACACCCTTCGCCTAATCAAGAATCACGAGAACATTTAACACAACAAGGATAAAAAAAATAAACATTAATCCAACACCAATCTTGCCCAAGAACAAATTAAAACTAAATAGAAGAGAAATAATAAAAATAGAACGATGTTACTTACAGTATTTTTGGATTACGATCAAAACGGAAAGTCAAAAAGGTTATCCTAGAATGTCATAATGGTAGCAATCAAAAGTAAAATAAAGAAAATAAAATAAAAGAATGAAATCTCAAGAGGAGAGAAAGGAAAGAGGGAAAAAACTGTGACAAGAGGGGGAGTAATGGGAATGAGGAACGACAGAATAAGGGTGTGGGTGAGGGAAAATTCTGAGAGAGAATTAGGGAGAAAATTAGGAGATTATTCTCTCTTCTCTTTTTTTTTAAAAACCACCAACCAACTCCCAATAAATCTGATTAGTTATCCTTATCAGATTTTCCCTAGAGTTTAAAACAAAAAAAATAATTTTCACTTGGCAGACGTAGGGATTCAAACACGGGACCAAAGGATAAGCTAACACCTTACTACTAAACCATAAGTTCATTCTTGTCACAATTGAGTGAAAATAATTTATAAACCAGACGTTCAAAGTTTGGTGTTGGGACAAAAGTAGCAAAAATTCAATGAAATTATTCGAATACAAAACCTCTCATACACAAGCACAACACTTAACCACTACAACGAATCAATTCATTTGACAAAATTCCTACAACCTTAATTCAAAAACAGAACGTGATCACTCTTGGTTTCACAAACTCAATTTCTTCCAACTTGATTTTTGGAATGTGACACGACTAGTTAATAGGGTATCGATGTTCAATTTAATTTTACAATTCATTATATATACCATTTCATAATCATATTCATAATTATAAGCCAAATCATCATCTATATACATGTATTTCATATGATACGACATATTTCTACTCAATTTCCATTTTACATATCATAATTCAAGTAAATATGTATGTAACAACCCGTTTTTCAATGGTATCGAAAATAGTGGTTTTGGGATCACAATTCTGACAAGAGAGTACAAAGATATATGTAATTAATATTTATGAGTTAAATATAGTGTAATATTTAATCGTGATTTAATATATTTTATTAATTGGTCAATTAGTCAATGTATAAGCTGTACGTACCGAAAGTCAAGTTATTTTGGAAAATGAGGTTTCAGGACCTCGTTTCTATAAACTGAGCCCGTAAATATTTTTATTAAATATTTATGGAGCTGTTATATAGGTAAATTGAAGTTTGGTCAAAAAAATTTAGTAATTGGATGGTTATTTAAGGAAAAATGACTAAATCGTAAAAATAGTAAAAGTTAATCGGTATAGGTTTTTATTAGTTAAAAGGCTAAATTAATTAATGTTAAGGGTTTTAAGTTTCAAATTACCCTTTTATTTGATAGTGGTCGGTTGTTTTATGTTTCAGTTTAATATTATAATTAGAATTTTACTTAAATGTTAATGTTAAAGTTTAAAAAATGGTTAAAACATTAAAAAAAAGTTATCATCCTCATTTCTGGTCTTCTCATCGAAACAAAAACACAAAGCCACCATTGCTGAACTTCAAAGGTTCGGCCAACTTAGGGTCTTCGCATGGTATCTTTTTTTAGCTCGTTTTTCATAACTTTTATGTTTTTGAGATCATTGCAACTAGTTCCAGCTAACATGTATCTCTGTTTTCAAAACTGTTAAAGATTTCTAATTTTCCACTGATTTTAATTGAATTTTTAAATTTTTTATGGTAGATTTTGAAGCTTAGAATTGAAATAGGATTACTTTGTTAAGTAAATTTTGTTAGTTTTGAGTTAGGGACTAAATTGAGAATATATTAAAATTGGGATGAAATATTTGAAAATTTTGATAACAGGAGGATGTATATGAACATAATTGAAGTGGGTTTAAAATTTGGAGTTCAAGTTTGGAAGATAAAATAAGTTTGGTTTTATGGACCAAATTGAATAAAATGCAAACATTTAGGGGACTCAAATAATGAAATTGATTTGATACATGTTTATAATTGGATGAAATATGAGGGTTGGAATTGATAAATTTAATTGAATTATTGAATAGATAAAAAAATTAGAGCAAATTAAAGATAATCGGGGAAATGGAAAAATTTGTTGATTAGTCCTTAGAAAGTTGTTTGTTTCTTGTCTTGACCAGGTAAGTTCATATGGTATACTTGTGTTAAATTGTTATGCACTTATAATTATAATTGTAATTATGTTTAATTGAAATTTTGATTGTTTACGATTCGGTATAAAAAGATGAGATAGAGGATTAAATTGAATAGGATGAATTACCAATTGAAATAATTAAAGAACTGACCTTAAATTCTACTGAAACAAGAATTTTTATGTGATAAAGTGATGATTGATGTAATGATCTGAATTGATTCAATTCAGAAAAATTGATAGGATAATGATCGAATTGAATATATATAAAAACTGTGTATGTATATATAAATGTGTAATTGAATACATATAGAGATTATTGATACTTTAATGAGTATGGATGAATGATTTAATGATGAAAATGTATGTTAATTGAGATGTTGTTTGATTATAAATTGAGTAATGAATACCCTATTAACTTTTCAGGCAGAGTCGGATATAGTTGGCATCCTATAGGATAGAAAGAATTCAGGGTTACTTTGACTACAATTCGATGAGGCACTGGGTGCCAAATTACTTCAGTTATACTGATGAGACATTGGGTGTCAAACTATTTGATAAGCGTTGGGTGCAACTATTTGCTTCAAATTTCTCTGATGAGGCACTGGGTGCCAAACTAGTGCATTGGTTAGATCCGCTTATTTGTCTGAGTTATGTTAATAGAGAGATAAAAGATAAAAATAAAATGTTCATAATTGAAATGATGATAATAAAGAAATGTTTGAAATCCATGAAATTGTAAAATTGAATATGAGATGTGGTATTTGATATTGAGATTGAAAAGGGATAAAAAAATGGAAGAAAAATGTGAAATGAAATGTCTATTTGTGAAATGAGTTGATATGACGATCGGATGATATATATCCATCTTGAGAATCGATTTTACAAGCCCAGGGGGGCAATATGAAAATGTGACAAATCGACGAATGTGATTCAAAATTAGTACCATAAAACAATGTAGTGATTAACATTAAATTGACATTCAATATCTATTTGGTATGAAGATGAATTGATATGTTATGGTAATAAAGTTCATATGGTTTAATATGATTTGGATTGAGAATTCAAATTATGAAATTAAAATAATGTTTGAAATTAATTTGAAATGGGATGTATTGCATATAAATAGATTGTATGATTTGTTAAGATAGTGAATTATTTTAAATGATCATTTGTTTGTGAATGGTAATAAAATGTGAATAAGTGAATTGAAATGTTATATGATTGAGTTACTATATGGTATGTTAAATGTTAAACTCACCTTTTTATATTTGAATTGCCATGATAGGCAAACGTTGCCAAGCTAAGTAGCATGTAGTGTTTATTTATAACCTGAGGTAAGTTGCTTAGTTTAATACATGTGAACTTATTAAGCATTGTATATGCTTACCTCATTTGTTTTTCCCTTTCCCTGTAGATTGTCAACTTGCGGAACACACCAACTAGATCGTTTGAAGCTCACACTATCCCAGTATTTGATTTAGTAGTCTTTCTATCATTTAAAACTTGGTTTTGTGTCATGTATATAGGCGAATCGTTTTTGGTCAATCTTGAATATTGGTACTTTGGTTCTTTATTGTGATTTGAGGTTTGAATGATTATATGTTATGTATATAGGTCATTTTGGGGATTATAAATTGGAAGTGATTATGTAGTTAAAATGGTGAATATATAATATGTTTATAAGGTTATTTGACTTGGTTGATAGAATGAATGGTTTAAGTGTGAGTTGTTGATGTATACCTATTTTTGAAATATGAAGAATTATGGTATGATAATGCTTTGACAAATGGTTGATTAATAGGTATATGTGATGTTTTGAATCATGAAAAGATGTATGGAAACTGAGATTTGGATGGATTATACATGGTATAAATCTAGTTTTTTACTTGAGACCTAGATGGTCAATTCCATTAGATGTATGGCATGTTTTAGGTTAGTTTACAAAGTAAGGTTTGATAGAAATTTATGGCAAGATGCATAATGGTATCACATGCTTATATGTAAGTTTTAAAGTTATAATTGAATCATGATAGTATTATATTTGTTGAATGAATTGGTAATGGTTTATAATTTGTTGTGATGGTGCTAAAATGGCTTGTTGGTTAGGCCCTTAGGAATGATGCTTTAAATGGCATTTTTTATTATATATTTTGGTGTATTTAGATTAGGTCTAAGATTTGGTATAAAGTGCATACATAGTATGTGAGTGTTGGTGGTTTGTTTCTTGCCTTGTAGGGTATATATGGAACAATCAAACACACGGTGTACCACACATAGGCATGCGGCACGACCGTGTGCTCTTAATGAATTAGGTGCAGGTTGATTGACACGACCTTAGTCTCTCACACAGCCCAGCCACGTGGCCGTGTGAATGTTTTCAAAGTTTTACAACTAGGTCCTCACGGCCACAATTAGTAACACAGCCTGGCAACACGGTGTGTGACCCCTGTTTTGTACTTTTGCCACACTTTTCTGAAATGTTTCAAATTAGTCCCTATTTTGTTATGAATTGGTTTTAAAGCTATAGTAAGTTCGATTTAACCTCGATATTGTATGAATAACATGTTGTTAACTATATGATTAATGATTAATAATCGTTTAGAGAAATTTGAATTGATATAGTATGATTTTGTTCTATTATGTATTGCAGCATCTTATAACTCGAGTCCGGTGATCGGATCGGGTAAGGGGTGTTACAATGCCATTTTCCATTTTATTCATTTTTAGTCCTCTATATTGGTATCACATATCAAACTAAATCAAAACAGTTCATACTATACCATATACTCACCTCAATGACCAATCATTCAAAAAACATGCATATGCAAGCAAATATCTTTATCCTGGATTATAAAAGTGCAAATCAGAATTTCGCGTCACTCGTCGAAAACTTTCGCTTTTCCTTTCCCTCTCGAAGGTTTCGCTTTGACGTTAGCTATGTACAATAACATAACAAAATAAAAATGATCAATTTTCATCAATTCACATTAAAATACAAAGTCAAGGATATTTTACAATTTATTCAATTTAGTCACTAAACCCAAGACAAGCATATCTTTAGGTATAGAGCTTCAAATTAAATCCGATTTTACATTTACTCATTAGCGGCCTTCTACAATCTATTTCTATTATAATTTCATAACAAGTTTGCATTTTATTCAATTTGGTTTATAATGTAACAACGCTAACAATCAAGCTTGTTAAGCTTTACAAATTAGTTATTTTCATAATCTAAGCTTAATTTCTATAAATTTCACACCTAATTCATTCAATTCTCAACAATGAAAACTTACCAAAATTTCACCAATTGAACAAACTGATACATGGGTTAGCTAAATTAAGCTCCCATTGAAAACCCCTAACCTGAATTTGTCGCCAGAACAAGGTTATGGAGCATTACCGGAGATTACAAATAAAACGGACAGAAATTTTAAACATTTCATAACATAATAATAATCACATCAAAACCAACAACATCATATATATTGTCCCTTATACAAGCCCTCGAGGCCCTAAATACGCATTAGAAACAAGTCAAGACTAAATCGATAACTCAAAGAATTTTTCAGAAAACATTGAAAAATTTCAAAACTGCAGGGGTCACACGGTCGTGTCCCAACCCGGGTCTGTGCCTACGTAACTCACTGACTTGGGCCACACGGCCAAGCCACACGCCAGTGTGCTAGGCCATGTACCCTTCGAAGTAGCCTTACGCAACCGTGTGCCAGGCCGTGTGCTAGGGGTCATGTAATAGCCTGACTTGTACCTTTTGAAACCTATAGGAGACACACGACCGTGTCACCTGGTCGTGTGGTCTTGTGTCACACACGGCTGAGACACACGTCCGTGTTTCTGCCAGTGTGAACGAAAATAGGACATTTTACAAGTCATATTTCTCACCCAATTTGACATGTACCTACACCCAACATTATGTATATAAACATGCCATAATAAAGTAGCAAACCTAGCATAAACAAGCTTTAAACATATAGTATATTCACATACAACCAATATGCCCTTAGACACCTCAAATGAAAACTTATAAACACGACCAACCATATAATCAATATAACCAATTGATCAACTAACATATATGCATAATTACACCAAAACTTACCATGTAGATTATTTAACAAAAACATACCATTTGGTACTAAAACTCCATTCTAAAACTAGCATCAAATGACCATATAAATCATTTCCACCAAAACACCAATTTACCACAATTACATCCTATCACAAAGCACATATTCAATATGCATATTCATACCACAATTTTCATCTTCCATAATTCAGCCCTACCAAGTTATTCATCAACCTTTAGAGAGCAAATATTTACATACCATATACTGGACTTATACTATCATCGAAGTGTCAAAACACTACCCAAACAAATGGCCAAATTATCAACAAAGCATATAGGCCAACATTAACCAAAATAACCTATACATGCCATTATAACCAAACTTAAACCAACCGAAAGCACCGATTGAGACGATGGATAGTGTGATATAGCTCCAACAAACTTCCAACCCGAACGAGCTTCCGATTCACTAAAAACACAGAAAATACACCGAGTAAGCATTTAAGCTTAGTAAGTTCGTATAACATAGAATTTAACTTACCATTTAGTCACAATTTAGATAAGTAAACATAGCATATCCCAACTCAATTTGGCCAAATGCCTAAGCACATATTCACCAACATGTTAGCCATGTAAAACACATATAATAGCCAATAAACATGGATGAACATAACCACTAAGCAAGTTTCATATACATGTATCATCCATTTCATGTTTCAATATATCATGTAATATTATTTCCATGTATTTCATGTATATACCTGTAATAGTTTGTATCGAACTCATATTATCTCGTAACAGAACGTTGCCCGTTGAACCATTTAGAATATCGTTGGATACTCAAGATAGCTTACACATAGTGTACTAAACTGTAAACCATCAATTCTTGTACATGTATGCTCATACGAGCTATGAATCGGTATGCTCTCACGAGCTGTAAATCAATAAGCTCATACGAGTTGAGAATCGGTAAGCTCTTACGAGCTGCAATCAGTAATCCCTAATGACATGTCATTTGTATCCTACGAATTCTTAAGATTCAAACGGGGCTCGGTAATCATCGTACATCATCGGATATGCGATCGGTATTTATACATGGAAATTATACATATCACATACATATAATTCAATTAAAACATATAAATTCTCAATTTAATTACACGAACTTATCTCGACGAGTATACGTAGATACAGAAGCGATTAATCTGAGATTTTCTCTTTGCCTCGATCTAACTCCGTACGAGGTCTGGCTGGATCTATACGGATAAATTTAACTCAATTTAATATATATATCATTCAATTTAGCCCAACACATATTTTTGGAAAATTTACCATTTTGCCCCTATACTTTTAATCTCTTTGCAATTTAGTCTCTAGGCTTAGAAAATGAAATTCATGCAATTTAACCCTTACCCAAGCCTAGCCAATTTTTATACATATTAGTAGCAGCCCATATATTTCATAATTTCATAATTTCACCACACAATATTTTCTATTTTTCAATTTAGCCCCTAATTGATAATTTTATCAAAAATTACTTTACAAAAATTGTTTATCTAGCAACAACCATCCATATTCTATCATCAAACTTCAAAACTCAAGCATGTTCATCAATGGTAAAACCCTAATAGTTTAACAGTTTTACAAATTAGTCCCCGGGCTAGCTAGATTAAGCTACAACGATCTCAAAAATATAGAAATCATTAAAAACGAGTTAAGAATTCATACCTAATTTAAGGGATTAGGGTTTTCGAATGTTGAACATAAAAAATGGCTTCTTTCTCTTTAATTTTCGGTTGAAAATGGTGAAAAGATGATGTTTTGTTTTTATTTTATTTAACTTATCATTAATTGCTTATTTCCAAAATTAACCTTAATAATTCATTCAAATTTCACTATTGCCAAACCATTATCATCCACTATAAACATTAATGGGCTATTTACCATATAAGGACTTCCACTTTAAAGTCCTATAGTTATTTCATACCTTTAGCTTTTAAAACTCAACTTTTATACTTTACGCGATTTAGTCTTTTTTATCAAATTAAGCAAATAAACGGTAAAATTTCTTAACAAAATTTTTATGCGGTAACACTATCATGCTGTAGACACTAAAATAATAATAAAATAAATTTTTTGACTTCATATTTGTGGTTCCGAAACTAATGTTTCAATTTCACTGAAAACGGGCTATTACACCCATGATTTAATTTTTATAAAAATCAAAGAAAAATGGCTAGAAACTTATTTGAAATAAGTGGCCAAATGACAAACTGGGTTTCAGAGCTTTCTTCTCTTTAGCTACAATGGTAGACGGTTGAAGCGAAGAATATGATAACTATTTTCCTCTTAATTTTGATTTATATAGTTAGATTAATTTATAATTAAACTTAATTAATTTACTTAATCATAATTAATTAAGCTTTAATCCTTAGTTAGTTTAATCTAATGACATTCAACATCACATCCTACCGTCATCTATTTAAGATTGTTCAATTAGCTATTTTAGTCCCTTGGGTAATTGTTATCTAAGTACCTAAGCCTTTTCCTAATTAAAAATCTATAGCAATTAAACATTTACAATTTGATCCCTAGGCCTTAATTAATCACTTTTTCAACTAAATTACTTAACCAAATTTCAATATATCTAAATAATCACTCCGTAAATATCTATATTTAATATTTACATATTCGATTTACGAAAACAAGAATCTAAAACTACATTTTTCGACACCATTAGAAATCGAGTCAATACAGAGCCTGTCAAACAAGAAGATAAAGACCTCTCACATTTGATGAAGCGATGGAGAGTGTTGATTCCAAACTCTAGGCAATAACAATGAAAACTGATATGGATTCTATGAAATCCAACTTAGTCTGGAAACTTATAAACTTATCGAAAGTTATTAATTCTTTATAATAAAAAATGGGTCAATAATTCATGTTATTGAAAATCTATTCTTGGACAACCCGAGAGTTCTATTTCCATTCAAAGTAAGTGTGTGAGGTTTGCATCACTTATGTGTTAATTTCAACATACTTATGTGTTAATTTCAACATACGTGCCTAAACTATGACTCTAATTTTAAATTAAATTCTTTAAAAATTTTAATTGAATTTTTAAATATTATTATCGTATTAATTAAGTTATTCCATTAAGAATTTGGAACCAATTTAAATTTTGAACGATCATTTAAAAGTATGTAATGAAATTAACCCTCTACTTATTTTATACACAAACAACTAAATAGATATAATATAAAAAGGCTTATTATATATTAAAAATCCTTAAAAATAATTTAATAATTAATTGAGCCATGAATCAAAAATAGTACTCAATTAAGTTCTTAACCAAATTTAAGCAACAATTAAACCCTTACATCGGCACTTTTTATGGAAGCACTTTAACATCGTTAACTTCGCCACATAGCATGCCAAGATTGTGCCACGTGATAAATTTTGATAATTTTACTTAATTTTTTTAAAAAAATCTAAACTTTTAAAAATTTTAATTTTTAAAATTTATAATAAATATTAAAAATAATAGAAAAATCGTTTAAAAATTATTTTCTCTTCTTTTTTTTTAACTATCTTCCTCTTTTTCCTTTATTTTTTTTCTTTCCAATTTCCTTTTTCCCTTTTTTTATTTTATTTTTAAAAAAAATTAAAATATAGGATTATAACTTCAATAATCAAACAGTAAATCTCACTAATTTATGGGTTTTCCTGGAGATCAACAAAAATCAAAACATTTATGGAATATAAGACTACAATACGATTTTCTTAATCAATCAAAGATTCCATGGTAAAGCTTTAAAATGAAAAAAGAAATGAACATGAATTCAAGAAATTAAACCCAAAGTCCGCCTTTTAATTCAAACTTGGAAAAGGAAGAGCCAAGAAGTTATTTTCATACCTGAAATGGTAGTAACTAAGTCCATGTTTAACCCCATACTTGGAACTCCCAATCAGCACAAGTTTGAACACCAACACCATGACTTTGCCCATCACACCACTCAAAAGCATAGGAATCCCCTGTATAAAACCTATAATCCCCAAATCCATGCCATAAACCCTGTCTATATTTCCCCCTATATCTACTCCCTCTGCTCCAACTCTCTACTCCTTACCCCTCATATCTCCCTTCAACCCATTCCCCTTCGTATCTCCCATTCACAAAATAGTTATAAACCCCACTCCCATTACACTTGCCCTTGTGAAATCCACCTTCATAAAAATCTCCATTGCTGTAGAACTCCACTCCTCTTTACGGTCGGCAGAAGCCTTCTTTTTTTCTTTGCTGCTGTGCGGTGCGGTGCGTTTAGTTTACTTTTTGTCTCACGCTACAGTGTCGCTATAGTATCTAATCTAACTGTCACTGTTGTTTTTATACTAACGGCAGGTAAACGCACCGCCCATCCAAACTTATCTTGAGTCTCTCCAATGAACCATTCGACGGGCTTCGAATTAGGTTTGGAAAAGTAGAATCTTGATTTGAAACAGAGAAAAAAACATGCCTTGGTTGATTAAAGTTTTGCTTTTTGAAGATAAAAAAAATAAAGAAAAAGAGAAAAAAATAATAACGGGAAAATGGAAAATGGAAAGAAGAAAATAAAGGGAAAAAAAAGGAACGATAGTTAAAATAAAAAGAAAATATATTTTTAAATGATTTTGAATATTTTTATTAAAAAATAAATTTTTAGGTTTTTTATGATTTTTTAAAAAATTTAAAAAAATTATTATATTTCACCATGTGGCACCACCTTAGCGTGCCACATGGCAAAACAAACGACATTAAAGGGCTTCTATAAAAAATATTGATTTGAGGGTTTAATTAATTATTTAAATTTAATTAAGAGGTCAATTGAATGTTATTTTCGATTAAAAACTTAATTAATTATTGAATTATTTTCGACAAATATTTTTATATAATAAACCATATAAAAGTGATAGGATTTATTCTATCTTAATAAAAATTTCGTTCATGTTTAAAATTTAAACAAAATTTCATACCAAATAAAAAATAAACATTTAATAACTATGAAAATAATGTAATAGACAAAGACATTTTTAAGTACGAATGATGTGAATATTTAATATGCATTTCATACTCATATAAATTTCAACAATTCAATAACACATACATATTTATGTTTACATTATTAAAAAAAAATTAATATGTAGTATGCTTTTTGAATTTGTTCAAAAATATTTAGTTAATGTTTGAGTTATTTTTACTTAGTTAGTATCTGAATTTGTATTTTATCATCCAAATTGATATGTACGCACTAACATAATTATTTTGTGTTAACGTGACTTTAATAGTCAATCTGATAGTAGTACATAGTAGCTTCTCATTATATCATGTGACAAGTATAAATTAAAAATTTTTAAAAATAAATAAACTAGTGAAAAAATATAAACTTTTGTTCTGAAAATTTTATACTTTATTATTAATTTATATATTTTTAATTTTTAAAATTTTTAAAATTTATATTAATCAAATGAGATATTGAGAGGTTACCCCATATCATCAACGAATTAACTATCAGTGCAACATTAACATAAACTAATAGTATTAATATAAAAATAGTAACCTAAATGATAAAATACAAATTCAAGCACTAACTAAATCTAAAAAATATTAATTACTTTAAACAAATTCAAAGAATACATTACGTATATTAACTCTTGGAAAAAATTTTAAGACAGCAAACTATCAAGTCCTTTTAGATGTCAAAGATACTTATAAAATATCTTAGTTTTACCTTTTTCGCTTCTTCAAAATAGTATGGCGGCATGGGACTACTGTTTATTGGTGTTCTTATTTTATGTTTACAAAAATGAGGCGTTAATTTAATCTTATATAGACCCACTTGATTTTTTTATTACTTTTGTCCTTTAGTTAAGTGGTCCCACTCCCTACATCATGAAAGACCTAAATCTTACGTTCATAGTATTTATTTTAGATTTTTTGGGGGATTAAAGAAGGGAACAAATGCTATTATTGGTGGGGTCAACATCAACATCCACACCAAAATTTGGAGAAAACTGAAAACTCCCCAGTTTCATTTTCGGATCTATGCAAGTTGGACGGAGGGGAGATTACTTTGTTTTTATCCCTTACATCTGGAATATTGTATTTCTTTTATTTTATATAAGTTATTATTATATTATACATAGAGGTCTAAAATGATTAAAAAAAAGGACAATTGAAAAAGGGATGAGAGCACGTGTGAAGATGAGAACAGATGCATGTCTTACCTTTGAGTACAATTCTGGAACGAGTTTTCCGGACCCACCAACCTTGAAGAAAAGCGAGAAAGGGTAAATTTGGAAAGGAAAACATATCCTCCAAATAGTATTAAAATATTAATCAAATTTTATTTATCAATATATAATTTTTGTAAATTTTTTAGATATTACCAATGAAATTAAAATAACAATACAAAAATAAAAATATAACATTTTCAATCCCGTCTGTGAATTTAAAACTTCCATTTATTAAGGCATGAAAACTAGTTTTAATAAATTTTTAAATACTCGCTTAATATTTTTATCCAGTTGAGATATTGACGATAGAGAGAGGTGGCCTTTTCAGCAACCAACTTTGTGTTGTTTGTTGAAGAGATGGGAAGGGTTTTTTTTAGAAAAGTGGCGGTACAAGTAACTTCTTTTTATTTTTCTGGTGTCGCTTCTTTATGTAGAGGTACCAAAATTAATAAAAGTAATTTTTCTGATGTCAAATTTAAATGTTCCGGCACTAACAATTTTTTTTTTAATTTTTTGGTGTTGCCTCATGAGGAGGCACAAAAACCAATGTTTTTTTTATTTAGGTGCCACCTGTTTATCGGGCGGCACCATTAACTGTGTATAACCCTAACGTAAGTTTAACAGGTGAAAGTTTTAAAAAAATTAGGTTTTTGTTGTTATGTTGAAAGAAAGAAAAAAGAGAAATAAATTTGTTATGTTGAAGGAAGGTAGAATATTTATTGCTATGGTGATGTTTTACGAAGAAATTGTCTAGCTTTTAAAGTATGTATGCGTTCAGGTCAATACAGTGACGTTTGAAGTGACACACATTTTATTTACCGTGTGAAGAGTGTATTATCACTCTTATAGATAAACGACTCCTAAAACATAATATCGTTTTTCACTCTAACCCCAAATGAAATACCTCGGTTAACAATAAGGGAGATGAGGCTTCTAATTGGTAGTGGTTAAGTGGTTAAGAGTTCCTATTGATGATGGTTATGCAATCACAAGTAAAATTAGTTATGCCGTCAAGAGAACTCTGTTTTTTTCCTTGCACTAGAAGAAGATGCTTTATAAACCTTTCTTAAAAGTGTTTGGAGCAAGAGGACTCTCAAGGAGAAGCCCTGCACCAATGGTCACATGCCACATTTGGAATTGGCACAAGGAGAAAAAGAAAAAGAAAAAAAAAATTACCTAGTGCCATCACATTTGGAGTTAGGAAAAAAGTAAAAAAAAATTATTGGTATTACTACATTTGGAGCTGTGATCAAAGATATTTTTTTTCAAATTTGATGCCTCCACATAAAGAGGTGACACTAAAAAAACTACTGACGTTAGTGCCACCACATTCGGATTTATCACCAAAATAAAAAATTAGTATTATTTTTTTTCCTTTCACTTTAGAAATACTCAGTGAAAATACAGGTAATTCAAAAAACACATAAGAATGCTGCCTAAAAAAGTGATGATACCAAAAAAAAATATTTTTTAAAGGTAACCATTCACTATATAATTGACTGATGACTGAGTTAAAATTCAAGGTGTTCTCGCTATTCATGTCTTATAAAAATCAATTCATTCTCGTAATTAATCTTAAAATTGAATTATTTTCATAATTTTTTAAAATTATATAGGGCCACTTTTCTATAAAAAGTCAGATGGGAACCGAGGGTAGAGAGTGCGCGGTTCAATCACTATATGGCTAAGGAAAAAATTATGAGAAAAATGGACAGCACAGCACAATGTACAAAGGGTGTTGATTGATGAACGGCCCGCAGGTTTAAACCCTAGTTTTTCCTTTTTGTTCATGGTTTAGTTAAACCCTACTTTGTTTATATACATAAAACACCAGTAAGCTACGAGTTTGTATTGTATTTGATTGTCTCGTACAACTTTAGCTTCAAAAGTTTTAGTCAGGCTCTAGTTTTATCCACTTCACCATCGTCATAATATCCCTTCTATCACCAGACAACAATCAAACCCTTCTCTTAAACATTTGCTTGCTGCTACTAAAATAACAGGAATCGATTCAAGACATGTTATGGAAAGAGGCATAATAATCAAAATGAAAATGAAGGCAAATAGATGAATAGAAAAAATGAAGAGGATTACTCTTAAATGTGCATGTGAAACACATATACATATACATATACACCCTTCAGTTGCATATATTATGTCAAAAGATTTGTTTACTGATCTATTCTGGAAATTTCAAAATCCCAAATTCAAAGATAAAAAGGAAATAAAATTAAATAAGAAAAAGAACCTCCATTACTGCCACGAGACGGAAAAGTAGGTGCTCCACTTCCCTGCTTTTCCTGGAGCCCTATTCCCCTACACCATCTTCATTTGCCCTACAAAAACATTGTTGACAACCTAGTTTCCCATCTTTCGCGCATCTAACCATTCTAATTTAATTAGACTGGACAATGATCAACCTTGTCAAGAAAGTTTATGAGCGTCTTGGATGATATGGTAAGCACAATCAACAAGGAACTGCAATGCCAAAATCTCTTCTCAGTGCTGTATCTTGTTTCCTGTATGGTGATAGCAATACGAAGCACAAAGCGCATATTTCTACTCACCGCCAGGTTGTTTTTGCTCTGCCGGTTTCACCTGAACAGCAGCAGGAACAGCATGAACGTATGGGAAACCTGGAACAAGCTGATATGGCTTTCCAGACGTCTGTGTGGCTGCAAATTGTGCAGCATGTATAAGTCCCTGTGATGCTATGCCACCACCTTTCATATTACCAGCAACAGCAACTACGGCTTTTGCAGGGTCAGTGGTGCCAGTGTTAGCAGGAGTAACTGGAGAACACAATGACAACACTGACGTTGAAGTTGATGATCCTGGAGGCAGTGCCTGCTGTTGCTCATTACGGTGTCTTTGAAGAAAGAACCCACTTGCAGCTGTTGTGGTTGGTGAGTGTTGAGCTTGGGCCTGAATGTAAGCATTTGAGAAGAACAGTTGCGCCGGATGTAGTGCATGCTTTTGCTGCTGCTGCTGCTGTTGATGTAGCACTGATTGGGGCTTCGTCCCCATACTTGAAGACGAACTTAAATGGGGGTTTCCCAAGACTGATGGCACACTCCTCCCACCAACGGGAGATGATATCTGACTAGGCACTGATGGAGAGTTCTTGGTCTGCTGAGAAGATAAACTAGATGCTTGACAACCTTTGTTGCCAGTTGAAGTGGAACCTGTTGTCCTGGGACTACCACCAGCACTTCTGGAGATTGAAGTTGTGGGAGAGCCAACCACCATCGGAGTAGAGGGGGATGGGGTGCTACTAGGAGGCTGTTGACTTTGTGTTGAGTTAGGATTAGCTGTGAAAGAAATCTCCGTGTGGTTTTGCTGCGGCCGGGCTTGTTGCTGGGAAATATTTTTTAGGCTTGATGAAGTTGAAGATAGAGATGGAGAAGAAACTTGAGAGCCAGTTGTCCTTACAGAATTCTTCCATTGAGGAGATTGAGCTGGACTGCTGCTGGTTTGCACAAGATTTTGAGGAAAAGGAGACGGGGCATTTGGAAATTTTGTAGCCATAGAAGATGAAGGAATGTGATCAGAATAAGCATTTCCATTACTTGTTACTTGCACCTTGCTTTGAGAAGCAGAAGCAGCCCCAAATTGGTGCGGCTTCTGAAGCTGAAGCATCTGCCGTTGCTGCTGACCACTAGGAGCATTTACACAACTGATTGAAGCAGGCATAAAAGAACCTGAAGTTCTGGGAGCAGAGCCAGGATTAGTTGTACGGGCAGAACTATCAATAACATTGCTGCCAGGAATAGTGGAAACAGACGAATCAGACAGATCTGCCCTGGAGAAGGCAATGGACTGCCCAGCAGAAGCTGAGCTCTTTCCTGCCATGGCATTCCTCCCTTCTTCCACACTAGATGCATCATTAGTTCCATGATTCCCTTCTTCGGAAGCATGATAATTCTTCTTCTTCTGTTGGGCTGTTTGGGCAGCTACAGCAGCTGCCATGATCTGTTGATAGCCTTGCCTTGTACTCTCTGGAAGGCTTTGAAGAATTGCATGATCTCGTCCAAAGGAGGAAATATCAAGGCCAGGAGCAGTAGTACCATTAATGGAGGCAAACGACATGGCAAATGACTGAGATGTAAGAGACTCAACTCCAGCCTTTGAACCTTGCTGTTGGATATGTTGTTTCTTTTCCCCATGGTTACAGCCAGAACTGGTAGAACCACCCAATGATGCAGCAGTCATCAAGGTGAAGTTTGGAGGTTGTAAAGGCATGGCAAAATTCTGACCATAAATATTCATATTTGCACGAGATACTCGGCTGTCAGAAGTTGATGGGCTATCTTTGCCACTTAATTCACCTTCAAGGTGCCGGGCTTGATAAGAAGCATGCTGACTTGGTTGTTGCTGCCGCTGCTGTAGTGGCAAGGGATGAGGCGACTGGTTTTTGGGGGCAGGAAAGCCTTGCAAGTTTCCACTGCCACTACCTGCACCACTTCCATGAGGCCTCTGCTGCAGGTTCTGCAAATGCTTCTGGGAGGATGATGCACCAATTGACATGCTAGTGTTCTGATGACCTTGTTGGATTTGCTGTAACTGTGTAGGTGGCTGTTGCTGCTGCTGAAGCTGTGTTGGGTGAACCATCTGGGAAGAATAGAAAGATCCAGGAATAAAAGGCATAGGCTGCGCATGATTCCCTCGATATGCAGGTGGTGCCCCAACATGTGCAGGAAACGGAAACGGATTATTCTGCAGAATCGCCAAGTACTGGGTTTCATTGCTAGGCATATTCACATAGTTGAAGCTCATTGCAGGGGCAGCAGTTGCACCAGCAGGGGTGGCACTCACTGAGGCAGAATTAGACGAGCTCAAAGTTGTGCCGCCAGCACCAGGAGATTTCACAGACCCAGGTCGAACAGTCGCAGCAGCAGCCTGTTGCTGGCTCAATGGGAAAATAAAAGCAGGGCCATGCTGAAATAGAAATAAACCAAAAAGAAAAATATCAAAATTTTTGTCCAGATATAATTTTGGAATTAAGACAACACTGGACTTCATTAAAAACAAATGAACAGAAAAGTGAAATGAGGTTTTCTCGGGCAAGAGCATACCAGGATATTACTGGGTGCCCCAGGAGGTAGAGCTTGCTGGAGCAGCATTTGCTTTCTCTGTGCAGCATCCACCATGTTGGTAGCAGCCTGTGAACTTTTATCTTTGCCACCATGACCAGGAAAAATTGCAAGTGTCTGCCCCTTGTCTTGTGCAGAACTCACCGCTCTCCCAGGAATGTTCCCATTCAATTCCGAAGCAGGCACAACATTTAGATTTGCCTTCAGACCATAGAGTGAAGCTGAACCAGGTGCCGTGGGCCAGAAAGGATTCATCTTCATGAATTGCTGGTGACAGTGTACATTCCGAGCAATGTAGCAATGGGTTGCACATCTCTTTGGCCTTGGTTGAGTAAACAGCAGATGTGGAGGCTGCAAAAGTCCAAAAGTTCAAGGTAAATTAGAACCCAAAACAATTAAATAACCAAGACCTGAAAACATTAAGAACATATCGACATGCCTGAATAGATGCGGAAGATACAGCGCTCACATCCATGGATACAACACCTTGCAGAGGAGCCATGTATCTGCTCAGGAAGGGAAAAAAATTCATTACCCCCCATTATAACATCTAAACCACTGGTTTATATACTAAAGACAAAAAAGCACAAAACCCAATATCAAATCAACAAGCTATACCCCATTGGAGGAACTCCACCAGGCCAGCTAGCCAATGACATCGGCAAAGGTAAAGCACAAGATTGTGCTGTAGAAAGCCAAAAACAGAAGTCCAGATCAGAAACAAGAGAGGAGAAATTTTCCCAGGAAAAAAAGGATTAACTTTACCAGATTTCTCTTTATCGGGCTGCTGTTGCTCCTGCTTTAGAACATTGTGTTTGAACTTGCTCGCACCGACACTACCTGTGCCACTATCTCTATCAGATTTCTCCAAATCAAGCTTTAGATGAGCATTCCTTTCACTCTTTATAACTGGATTATGCGATTCAGTTTCTTCAGAAGTCAGTTTGGGCTTCTTATTATCCTCGGCTTCCACATTCACATCTTCATTTCCGATATTCACTCTTTTATCATCTTCCTTAACCGTAGACTTCATCTCCTGCACAGGAAAAGAAAAAAAAGCCATTAATTTAAGATACACATCATACCAAGAAACTGGTGAAAGCTAGGTGACTCACCAATTCCATATCTGTGGGCAATGGTTTAGGATCTGAAACCCCAAAATCAATCTCATCATCCCTCTCTGGTGATGATCTAGATGGAGGAATAGCCTAAAACCAAAGTAATAAATAGCTTAGAATTCCAGAGACAAAGAATCAACTAGAAGGAGATAAAAGAGCTTGCATCTTTTAACAAAAGGAGGATCCACACCATCAGATCTATCTGGAACTTCTCTTCCCGCTGACTCTCGATCCCACCAACTGTTGAATTCCTGAAACACCAAAGCTTTCGAGACTTATAACACCCCCATAAAAAGTTAACGAGGAATGAGTAGAAGGAAACAATGCTCACGCTTTTGTCACAGTCTCACGCTCATCATCCAATCGGGGACCAGCGATAGAAGGATTATTAGCAGGAGAAGGTAAAGTTTCCTTCATTGGCGATTGAGACTCCTCTTTTTTACAGATACCCACGTCTCTACTCTCAGATTCTTCAGTCAAAGGCTTAGAATCTGGTACCAAATTGCTCTTCTCTTCCTTCTTTGGCTCAGCCTGAACGAGCTCTGCAGAAGCTGGTCCAGCTTGAGAAGAATTCATCAAAGAAGGACCATCATTTTCAGCCATGGATCCTGAATTATTCTCAAAACTGGGGGAGGTAGCTTCAATTTTAGCGGGTTGATCAATTTCAACCTTAGTTGTTGTAGATGAAATTGAATTGTTCGAAACAGAGAACATAGGAGGTGGTGCTACCGCAGTAGCTTCATCCTCGTACTTCACCGGTCTTGGTCTTTTCCTCTTGGGAGCTGCAACAACAATACCCAAATCAAAATCTGTCGCCCAATTGTTCAGAAAAGCAAAAGTTTCTATTTCTTCTAAACTGAAAGTTACTAACCAATTGCAGACATAGTAGTAGCAGAAGAGTTAGAATTTGAAGGTAAATTGGAAGATGGTTGAGGAAGGGTTGACGGGGAGTAGGAGATCGGTGAAGAGACTCTTGATTTAGAATCAAGATTGTGTTTATTAACTTCTCGTGAATCGAACTTGACCGAATCATTCCCATTTGTATCTTGCTTCAATGGGACTTGTGGCTGCCTCATCAAACCATATAAGACCTCCGCAATCTCCATCTCAATCTCTTCCTGAGCTGAAGATGAGGATTTCGACGAAGATTTGGGTGGCCTTTGCTTTAGTCCGTTAGCCTTCACATCAAAAACCAAATCTTTGTCACTAGATTGAACAAAAAAAGAGCCAAAAACAAAGAACAAAAAATTCAGAAAACTGACCATCTTCTTCCTCATAGTAGCATTGGAAGAAGATGGAGAGGCTGGAGCCGGAGACGGTAATGTTATCATCCCAGCTACACCTGTTCTCACCGGCGAAGTTGAAGCTTGACGGTGAATCTGTTCTCCACCTACTAAACCAACAGCACCGCTACTTGATGCCCATTCATGAGACCTTTTAGTAGAAGCTGTACAAAATAAAATAAAAGGAAAAATAACAAATCAGCCACTTCAAAAGCAAAATACTTGCTAACAAAAAGGCTGAAATTCGTTAATCTCTTCCACCTCTCTACCTGACCGAGCTTTTCTAGGCACCGACACGCCAATCATCTCATCGGCTGCCTTCCACGTAGACGAGGTAGTTGTGCTGGTAGTCAGAACAGGCCCCGAAGGCGGTGTCGTTCTAATGACTTTCACGGGTAGCGGAAAACTCTTCCGATGTTGATGCTGCTGCTGTTGATGATGAATCGACAAAGACCCGGCCATGTTGTTCGGCGGAATCATCCGAACAGAACCTCCTCCAGTTATTCCCCCTCCGTCTTCGTCGTCATCATCTTCATCGTCGTTCACACTTTCTTCAGAACTTTCATCGGCTCCGTCTTCTCTGTTACTTATCAATCTATCGCCTCTTCTTCTCTTACTCGTTCTACTAAAGCGATCTCTTTCTCTTTCTCTATCTCGCTCTCTATCTCGTTCTCTTTCCCTTTCCCTTTCTCGATCTCGATCCTTCTTCCGATCTCTTAAACGCGTCGTTTCTTGAAACTCCACCGGCCCATCATCCTCTGCACAATACAAAAGGGAAAAAAATAAACAAATCAAAAAACTTCACTATGAAGACACCGTTAGAGGTGAAAAGAAAGACCAGATCTGATTTTAAAACCTGGGGAGTCTCTAAGAGAGCTACTTCTATGCCGCCGCCGTGAAAGGCCATGTGTGGCGGAAACGGCAGCCATAGTGGCTCTCCTCGCTTCTCTGGTTCTATCCATCTTCGTAAATCAACTCGTTTTGCAGATAACAAATCAGTTGATATAGAAACAAGACTAATCGCATCACTCCTCAGTCAATCGTCTCAAATCTACCATAATTCGCCCAGAAATGAGCTCCGGTGACTGTCTCCGGCGAGAACCGGATCTCGATAATTTTTCAAAGATCTTGTGTTGAAACAATCTGTCAGACTCAGACTTCAAAGATTTTAGCTTTTCTCTTCTTTCTCTCTGCCCCCCACTCTCCCTCTCTCCGCTCTTTCTTCTCCTTATCTCTCTTTCCTCTTTTTGTGCTCTAAATGTCATCTTCTTTTCGCTATTTCACCCTCAACGAAACCCACTCCAAGCCTTAATGAACGGCCAAGATCCCTGATTGCAATAAGTGCCCACATCTTAACCGTTGATTCCTCGACAAATCAAACGATTTTCATTGGCTTAAACCAACATGGCAAGATCTGAACGGTTGATAAATTATCTCTTCTCGCTCTTAACCCTTTCTAAATTTTTCTATATCGCAACGTGTCATATTTTATTTTTCTTCCCTAATAAGCTTCCGTAGTTTCACCTCACTCGCTACCGATTTGGTAACAATAAAAAATTAATTTGTAATAATATAAAATTTCTTGCCAAAAAATATTTTAAAAATTAAAATTGCTATATATGAATGTAGCATTAGGGTTTGGAGAGCTAAGAACTGTTTCCCAAGAATCTCGATTAACATAGGTAGGGGCTCTTGGATTTCCCGAAGCGATTCGTGACCTGCTATTGCCGGTTGCAGAGAGTGGTAAAAAGTAAATGAGCATTACCATCTCATGGAATCAGCTGACCGCAAAGTATATGTTTACCACCGGTCAATGTTCATTATTTCGGTTCCATGTTTTATAATTATCTTTTAAAAAATTTAAAAAATAATGGAAAAGCAATTTTAACATAAAAATTAATAATACATATTAATAATATATAGAAGATATATTTTATTATGGAATTTAAAAATATTATATTAATTATAATAAATAAGTATGTCAATATTTTATTATTAAATTTTGTACTAATAAAAAAACTAAATTACGAAAAACAGTTGTAGTTAATGTTGGTTTTGGACACCCATAATTAACGGCTCATTTTGCAATTTTTTTTTCATGGCCATCAAGGAAAATAAAACAAAAGCTTTTTTTAATTTAAAATGAAATTACCAAAGCAATTTTTAAGTTGGTGTATATAGTGGGAAAATGAATGGATAAAAAAAAAGTGTAAACGAGGACTTTTTCTCTCAACGAGAAAAGGAACTTAAAAGTGTTCTTTGAAAGGAATTAAATTTTATTTTTTGACTGTGTATTTAGTGTTGCGGAATATAGACGATTTTTTAGTACACAATTTTGTTTTCATCAGTACATCGAACCAATTCAACAACGATTCTGTATGTTTTCTAATTTTCATTTATTTCGTAAATTTATATATTAATTTGGGTTAGTATCTTTTTTTACATTATTATTTGAGTCAGGTTATTGCTTCGATTATTGCTATATATATATATGAATTTGACGATTTGGTTGTATGTTCGATCCCGGCAGTAGTATTGATATCTAACTTCGAAATATGTTCAAAAACTTAAAAGAGTTTGTTCATATATTTTTGTTAATGGCGTGTTAGTTTTTTTAACAGATCCAAAATGTTGTAACGACCAAACTTTAATGGCTGAATGCCATTCTCATACTTGAATGGCCTTTTACTGTATTTTTTAGTGGAAAAATGACCGAGCCACTGTAAACGAACACTCAATAAAAAATTTGTACAAAAATTATAAAAATTGAAATGCAACTTTACTACAAGTATGTAGGGTTATAATATTTTTAGTGTTTACAACAGAACACTAAGTGTAACACCACGAACCCGAGACCGTCACCGGAGTCGAACACCAGGTGTTAACAGACTTTTAAAAAAAATTTCCCAGACACTGCCAATCTGCGTACTAGTCGCTTTATAAAATCATATCTTGAGTTCAGAAACTCGGAATCCAGTTCCGTAAATTTTCCATGAAACTAGACTCATATGCCCATCTACATATTTTTTTCTAGAATTTTTGGTTGGGCCAATTAGTACAGTTTATTAGTCAAAGTCTCCCATGTTACAGGGATCGACTACACTGACCTTTGCGCATTACAACTTGGATATCTCCCTATACAGGGCTTCAATACTGATGCCGTTTGTTTCTATAGAAACTAGACTCAGAGAGGAATCTATACATATATGGCTTGACTCCTAATTGTCTCTGGTTAATTTATAATGAATTTCCAAAGTCGGAACAGGAAATCCAGAAACCGTTCTGGCCCTGTCTCACGAGAACCTGAATATCTCTTAACATACTGTCTGTATGATTGTTTCGTTACTTTCCTATGAAAATAGATTCATCAAGGTTCGGTTACATAATTTATTCACTATTTAATTTCATTCCTACTATTTTTAGTGATTTTCCAAATCTACATTACTGCTGCTGTCAGCATCTGCCTTTAAGGTAGACTTTACCTATTTCATAGTTTCCATGATTCAACTAGCCCTTTTTGCATAAATAGCACAATTTATGATAGTGATTAACCATTCCCATGGCCAATCCTTGTCAAGCATATCCACACCAAATGATTATAACATTATACTCAAACATATATAAGCCATTTTCGCATGGCTATCCAAAATTATACAAGTCCAAAGGGTCCATGACCCACAACAAACGGGTAGTCCTATACATGCCATTTCGAAGTTCAACCAAAATTGTACCAAAAAGGGGGGGCTTTGATAGTGTGGGCGACTTCGACTTCAAAATCCCGAGTCCGATAGCTGGAGAACCAAAATCTATAAAAAAAAGGATCAAAGAAACGGAGTAAGCAATTTATGCTTAGTAAGTTTTGAGCAAGGAATTCCAGCACAACAAAAGTATAGCATTCATGTAGCTAAACGGATAATTTCATATGCACAATTTTTCAATATCATACTTGCTTCACATTACCAACCCTTATGTACATACACAAAAGATCAACTTAGCCAAAGGCCGGTAGCTCGTTTATCAACTGAGCGAATACTTTTATTTGTAAGGGCTCAACTAAATTCAAGCACATACGAAACATACCTCAATGTTGGGATGTTTCTAGAGTATTTACTGAAATTTTTACAGCAAGATCATTCATTCCCAAATCACGTACCTTCGGAATTTAACCGGATATAGCTACTCGTTCAAATGCCTTCGGGACATAGCCCGGTTATAGTAACTCGCACAATTGCCTTCGGGACTTAACCCGGATTTAGTAACTCGCACAAATGCCTTCGGGCTTAGCCCGGAATTAGTATCTCGCACAAATGCCTTCGGATCTTAGTCCGGATATGGTCACTTAGCACAAAGCCTTCGGGACTTAGCCCGGACATCATTCAAATAACCATGCACATTTAACAATAAATCATGGCACATTCATATTTCGTTCTCGTTAGCAAAACTCAAACACAAGACATTTATCATTCTTGCAATTTCGGCTCAATAGCCACACAAAGAGCATGATTTTAATTTGCTTAAAACATGATCTAATCAAATCATAATTTAAGCTCTTTTACTCAAGAACTTACCTCGGGTGTTGTTGAACGATTCCGATAGCTATTCGACCACTTTTTCCTTCCCTTTATCGGATTTAGTTCCCCTTTGCTCTTGAGCTTAATTAAACAAATAAATTGATTTAATCATTTGAGCATCGAAAAGAGGAACACAAGGCACTTAGCCCATATTTATACATTAGACATTAAAGTCACATATGTACGGAATCATGAATCAAACTCAACATTTTAGCTAATTTTTCCCCCTTGGCCGAATTTTCTAAGCCAAGACAAAAGCATCAATATGCTTGCCTCTAACCGAATACATGCAACACCAATCTCCTTCCTATGGCCGAATATGCATGTCTATGTTGGGGCCGATTTCAACACTTAATACATTCTACAAGTATGGTCACTTGTATTGACTAAACACCCTTTTGTTTCAAGTTCAAAACTTGGCTAATACACACATATATACACTAGTAAAGCATCCTCTCCCTTTCCATCAATTTAACACATGCATTACTCATTAATATACAAAAATTATATTCGGCCTTAGCACACAACTTGCTAGCCGATTCTTCTCTATCTAGCAACCAATGCACATATGTGCTCACTCAAAAATGCTAAAAAGAAGATTCAAGAATCATCAATCCACCATCACATGCATCATTAACAAGCTTCATATTTAGCATGCAATGGCATTAACACAAAATCTACCTAGGCCGAATATCATCCCCATGACATAGCAAAGATTTGAACCATGGGCTAATTAGAACTCAAGCTAGCAACTAAAAACATGCATGAATCTCATGGCACAACTTCAAACATACCTTGATCTAGATACAAGTATGGCCAAACCTCCTCCTAATCCTCTTCCAAACCAAACATGAAGCAAGAACTCCTTCCTCCTTCCTTTGAATTTTCGGCCAAATGAAGATGAAAAAGGATGAACAAAATTTTCTCTTTTCTTTTCTTTAACTCACGGCAATGGGGGGAAACAACCACACATTTTTTTTTCATCATATTCCCTTTCATTATTTTATGCCCATGCTCCTTATTTTATTTTTTTTCCACCCATGATGCACCAACACAACATGTCTATGACATGTCTTGCCCATCACACTTGGTCTACCATGCTTGTCATGGCCGGCCACTACTAATTAGGGGGGGAATTTGACATGCAAGTCCCCCCTTTTTATTTCATGCACTAATAGGTCCTTATGCTCCGACCTATCACATTTCAAAAATGTCGCACATAAGTCCTATTGACTAAATTCACATGCAATCGACTAAATCGAAGCTTGAAATTTTCACACATTCATAATTACATATTCTAGACAATAAATATCACATTCAAACATTTCGGTGACTCGGTTTAGCGGTCCCGAAACCACTTCCCGACTAGGGTCAATTTTGGGCTGTCATAACTCTCCCCCACTTAAGAAATTTTCGTCCCCGAAAATCTTACCGGTAAATAGGTTTGGGTATCGTTCTTTCATCGAGCTCTCGGTTTTCCAAGTAGCTTCCTCGATCCCGTGTTTGAGCCATAACACCTTAACTAACGGAACCCTTTTGTTTCGCAACTCTTTCACTTCACGAGCTAGGATACGAATCGATTCTTCTTCATAACTCAAGTCAGATTGAATTTCAACTTCTGAGGGATTAATCACATGTGACGGATCGGATCTATGACGTCGAAGCATCGAAACATGAAAGACATCGTGAATCTTTTCAAGTTCAAGGGGCAAAATCAATCTATACGCAACTGGACCAACTCGTTCGGAGATTTCGTACGGCCCAATGAATCTCGGGCTCAACTTGCCCTTACGGCCAAATCTGAGTACCTTCTTCCAAGGCGAAACTTTAAGAAACACTTTATCTCCCACCTGATATTCAATGTCCTTTCGTTTCAAATCTGCATACAATTTTTGACGATCTGTGGCTGCTTTCAGACTTTCACGGATTACCTTTACTTTCTGTTCGGCATCTTTAATCAAATCAACTCCGAAAATTTTACTTTCACCGAGCTCGGTCCAAAATAATGGTGTACGGCATTTACGACCGTACAAAGCCTCGTAAGGTGCCATCTTAATACTTGATTGAAAACTATTGTTGTAAGCGAATTCAATCAAAGGTAAATACCGTTCCCATGAACTACTGAACTCGAGGATGCAACATCTCAACATATCCTCAAGTATCTGAATTATCCGCTCAGATTGACCATCGGTTTGGGGATGAAAAGCAGTGCTAAAATGCAGCTTGGTACCCAAAGCTTCTTGCAATTTCCTCCAAAATCGCGAGGTGAATCTCGGATCTCTATCCGACACGATAGAAATAGGTACCCCGTGTAATCTCACAATCTGAGAAACATACAATTCGGCTAGTTTATCCAATGAAAAATTCGTACGCACGGGGATAAAGTGAGCCGACTTAGTCAGTCTATCAACAACAACCCAAATCGCATCCTTCTTACTTGCTAACAATGGCAGTCCGGACACAAAGTCCATTGTGACTCGATCCCATTTCCACTCGGGTATCATGATCGGCTGAAGTAATCCTGAAGGCACTTGATGTTCCGCTTTCACTTGTTGACATATTAAACATCTCGAAACAAAGTCGGAGATGTCTCGTTTCATACCATGCCACCAAAACCAACATTTCAAATCGTTGTACATTTTCGTACTCCCCGGGTGAATTGACATTCGGCTACAATGGGCTTCGTTCAGAATCATCGAAATGAGTTCCGAATTCCTTGGAACACACAAACGACTTCTGAACCTCAAACAATCATCATCATCAATTTGAAACTCCGATTCCTTATTCGGAGCACACTCAGCCCGTTTTGCAACCAATTCATCATCAACTTTCTAGGCTTCACGAATTTGATGAATCAATAATGGTTTGGCTTTTAATTCAGCTACTAACACATTGTCGGGTAGAACAGACAAGTGCACATTCATCGCTCGTAAAGCAAACAATGATTTCCGGCTTAAGGCGTCCGCAACCACATTAGCCTTTCCCGGGTGGTAATCAATGACAAGCTCGTAATCTTTCAACAACTCAAGCCAACGTCTTTGTCGCAGATTTAAGTCTCTTTGAGTCATCAAATATTTGAGACTTTTGTGATCTGAAAATACATGGCACTTTTCACCAAATAAGTAATGTCGCCATATTTTTAAAGCAAATACGATGGCAGCTAGTTCAAGATCATGGGTCGGATAATTTTTCTCATGTGGCTTTAATTGTCTCGACGCATAGGCCACCACTCGACCTTCTTGTATCAATACGCAACCCAACCCAAGTAGGGATGCGTCACTATAAATGACAAACTCTTTGCCTGATTCGGGTTGCACTAAAATTGGAGCTTCAGTCAAATAAGTTTTTAGTTGATCAAAACTTTTCTGACATTTCTCCGTCCATTCGAACTTAACATCCTTTTGAAGTAGCTTCGTCATTGGTGTGGCTATCATCGAGAAACCTTTGACAAATCGTCGGTAATAACCGGTGAGCCCCAGGAAGCTCCGAACTTCGGTAATATTTCTTGGAGGCTTCCAGTTAAGTATGGCTGAAATTTTACTCGGGTCAACTCGAATACCCGATGCGGATACCACATGACCCAAGAAGCTAACCTCTCTTAACCAGAACTCACACTTACTGAACTTAGCATATAACTGCTTATCCCGCAAAATTTGCAACACTAGTCTCAGGAGCTCAGCATGTTCGGTCTCATCTCTTGAATAGACCAAGATGTCATCAATGAACACAACTACGAACCGATCCAAATATGGTCTGAAGATCCGATTCATCAAATCCATAAATACCGCAGGGGCATTAGTGAGCCCAAACGGCATCACTAAGAATTCGTAGTGACCATATCTCGTTCTGAAGGCAGTTTTGGGTATGTCCGAATCTCGAATTCGCAACTGATAATAGCCCGATCTCAAATCTATTTTTGAGAACATTGAGGCTCCCTTCAGTTGGTCGAACAAATCATCGATACGCGGTAACGGATATTTGTTCTTTATCGTCACTTTATTCAGTTGACGATAGTCAATGCACAACCTCATGGTTCCGTCCTTCTTTTTCACGAACAATACTGGTGCACCCCAATGTGAGAAACTTGGTCGAGCAAAACCTCTATCCGTCAATTCTTGCAACTGAGCTTTCAACTCTTTTAACTCGGTTGGTGCCATACGATACGGAGCCATCGAAATCGGCGTAGTCCCAGGTACAAGCTCAATACCAAACTCTATCTCCCGAACATGTGGTAAACCCGGTAATTCTTCAGGAAAAACATTCGGGTATTCACAAACCACCGGCACAGATTCGGGTTTTTTTCTAATTCTTTGTCATCAAGTACATACGCAAGGTATGCTTCGCACCCTTTTCTTACATATTTCTAGGCCAACATTGAGGATATTACAGATGGCAACCCCTTTAAGTCCGTAGACTCAACTCGGATTATCTCGTTATTTGCGCACCTCAAATCAATAGTCTTACTTTTGCAGTTCACAACTGCATCATGCGCGGTCAGCCAATCCAAACCAAGAATAACATCAAATTCATCAAATGGCAAAAGCATCAAGTCCGCCGGAAAACAGGAACCTCGAATTACTAGGGGACATTCCTTACACACTTTGTCGACAAGTACGTAACGACCCAAGGGATTTGACACCCGAATTACGAACTCAGTAGACTCAATAGGTAAAGTCTTACTGGATGCTAAGGTTTCACATATGTAAGAATGAGTAGAACCGGGGTCAATCAAAGCAATTACATTAGTATCAAAGAGAGTAAAAGTACCGGTAATAACATCAGGCGAAGAAGCATCCTCGCGGGCACGTATAGCATAAGCTCTAGCAGGCGCACGAGCCTCGGATCTGGTCGTAGCATCTCTAGATCCTCTCTGACCACCACTAGCATTGCCCGTATTTCCAGATGGTCTACCTCGAGCAGTGGTAGCACCCGGTTTCCCACTCTGATTTACATTCTGTTCAGACAACCTCAGGCAATCTTTAATGAAGTGGTCAACTGATCCGCACTTGTAACAGGAGCGGTCAGGGAATCTACAACTCCCCGAATGCCATTTACCGCAATATCGACATTTCATTCTGTCTCGACGTTCATTCCCAACACTGGCGACCGAAGTGCCTCGTGTACCCACAGGGGGTCGATCACGATCTCGTCTAAAAAGGCCCGAAGTGCCTCTCGACCAGCCCACATCATCTCGAAATTTCTTCGATGCCTGTTGAAGAGACTTTCCCGAAGATCTTTTACGAAACTCTCCAGATCCCACATCAACTTTTTGTTTTTCTTTTCTAAGCTCTTCGGCTTTACAAGCTCGCTCGACAAGTACTACGAACTCTCGTATTTCAAGAACGCCAACGAACATTTTTATATCTTCTTTCAGCCCATCCTCGAAGCGTTTACACATGATAGCCTCAGACGAAACACATTCCCGAGCGTATTTGCTAAGTCTAACAAATTTTCGCTCGTAATCAGTAACCGACATGGAACCTTGCTTAAGCTCAAGAAATTCCTTCCGTTTTTGATCAACAAATCTCTGACTGATATACTTTTTCCGAAACTCAGTTTGGAAAAACTCCCAAGTTACTTGCTCTCGGGACACAACAGAAGTCAGAGTACTCCACCAATAGTAGGCAGAATCACGTAGCAAGGAGATAGTACACTTTAGGCATTCATCGGGTGTACAAGATAGCTCATCGAGTACCCGAATAGTGTTGTCCAACCAAAATTCAGCTTGTTCGGCATCGTCACTATCCGTAGCTTTAAATTCAGTAGCCCGATGTTTTCGGATTCTGTCAACTGGGGGCTTATTTGACCTTATTTGGTCAGTTACCGGAGGTATTGTAGGTGCGGGGGTTGTATTAGTCGGGAAGGGAGGTTGTGGAACAGCCGTATTAGTTCGAACGTATTGGTTGAACCAATCATTCATCACGCTATAGAAAGCTTGTCTAGCTTCATCATTCGGGTTACTAGCATTAGGTTGAGAGTTCACCGGCGCTGTCCCTTGTGCGGGAGCAGGCGCTACACTCTCAAGATCATCAGCTACCGCTCGGTCGGGATCGGGATCCATTACTATAAATAAACACATTTGCAAATGTCAGAAATCACCACACTATCAAATAATCACATAAAATGGCATGTATAGCTAGACCCAACGCATTACGGTAGTCCTAGAATTGACTAAACCGTAGCTCTGATACCAATCAAATGTAACACCCCGAACCCGAGACTGTCACCGGAGTCGAACACGAGGTGTTAACAGACTTTTAAAAAAAATTTCCCAGACACCGCCATTCTGCGTACTAGTCGCTTTAAAAATCATATCTTGAGTTCAGAAACTCAGAATCCAGTTCCGTAAATTTTCCATGAAACTAGACTCATATGCCCATCTACATATGTTTTTCTAGAATTTTTGGTTGGGCCAATTAGTACAGTTTATTAGTCAAAGTCTCCCATGTTACAGGGATCGACTACACTGACCTTTGCACATTACGACTTGGATATCTCCCTGTACAGGGCTTCAATACTAATGCTGTTTGTTTCTATAGAAACTAGACTCAGAGAGGAATCTATACATATATGGCTTGACTCCAAATTGTCTCTGGTTAATTTATAATGAATTTCCAAAGTCGGAACAGGAAATCCAGAAACCATTCTAGCCCTGTCTCACGAGAACCTGAATATCTCTTAACATACTGTCCGTATGATTGTTTCGTTACTTTCCTATGAAAATAGATTCATCAAGGTTCGTTTACATAATTTATTCACTATTTAATTCCATTCCTACTATTTTTAGTGATTTTCCAAATCTACATCACTGCTGCTGTCAGCATCTGCCTTTAAGGTAGACTTTACCTATTTCATAGTTTCCATGATTCAACTAGCCCTTTTTGCATAAATAGCACAATTTATGATAGTGATTAACCATTCTCATGGCCAATCCTTGTCAAGCATATCCACACCAAATGATTATAACATTATACTCAAACATATATAAGCCATTTTCGCATGGCTATCCAAAATTATACAAGTCCAAAGGGTCCATGACCCACAACAAACGGGTAGTCCTATACATGCCATTTCGAAGTTCAACCAAAATTGTACCAAAAAGGGGGGGCTTTGATAGTGTGGGCGACTTCGACTTCAAAATCCCGAGTCCGATAGCTGGAGAACCAAAATCTATAAAACAGAGGATCAAAGAAACGGAGTAAGCAATTTATGCTTAGTAAGTTTTGAGCAAGGAATTCCAGCACAACAAAAGTATAGCATTCATGTAGCTAAACGGATAATTTCATATGCACAAATTTTCAATATCATACTTGCTTCACATTACCAACCCTTATGTACATACACAAAAGATCAACTTAGCCAAAGGCCGGTAGCTCGTTTATCAACTGAGCGAATACTTATTTGTAAGGGCTCAACTAAATTCAAGCACATACGAAACATACCTCAATGTTGGGATGTTTCTAGAGTATTTACTGAAATTTTTACAGCAAGATCATTCATTCCCAAATCACGTACCTTCGAAATTTAACCGGATATAGCTACTCGTTCAAATGCCTTCGGGACATAGCCCGGTTATAGTAACTCGCACAATTGCCTTCGGGACTTAACCCGGATTTAGTAACTCGCACAAATGCCTTCGGGCTTAGCCCGGAATTAGTATCTCGCACAAATGCCTTCGGATCTTAGTCCGGATATGGTCACTTAGCACAAAGCCTTCGGGACTTAGCCCAGACATCATTCAAATAACCATGCACATTTAACAATAAATCATGGCACATTCGTATTTCGTTCTCGTTAGCAAAACTCAAACACAAGACATTTATCATTCTTGCAATTTCGGCTCAATAGCCACACAAAGAGCATGATTTTAATTTGCTTAAAACATGATCTAATCAAATCATAATTTAAGCTCTTTTACTCAAGAACTTACCTCGGGTGTTGTCGAACGATTCCGATAGCTATTCGACCACTTTTTCCTTCCCTTTATCGGATTTAGTTCCCCTTTGCTCTTGATCTTAATTAAACAAATAAATTGATTTAATCATTTGAGCATCGAAAAGAGGAACACAAGGCACTTAGCCCATATTTATACATTAGACATTAAAGTCACATATGTACGGAATCATGAATCAAACTCAACATTTTAGCTAATTTTTCCCCCTTGGCCGAATTTTCTAAGCCAAGACAAAAGCATCAATATGCTTGCCTCTAACCGAATACATGCAACACCAATCTCCTTCCTATGGCCAAATATACATGTCTATGTTGGGGCCGTTTTCAACACTTAATACATTCTACAAGTATGGTCACTTGTATTGACTAAACACCCTTTTGTTTCAAGTTCAAAACTTGGCTAATACACACATATATACACTAGTAAAGCATCCTCTCCCTTTCCATCAATTTAACACATGCATTACTCATTAATATACAAAAATTATATTCGGCCTTAGCACACAACTTGCTAGCCAATTCTTCTCCATCTAGCAACCAATGCACATATGTGCTCACTCAAAAATGCTAAAAAGAAGATTCAAGAATCATCAATCCACCATCACATGCATCATTAACAAGCTTCATATTTAGCATGCAATGGCATTAACACAAAATCTACCTAGGCTGAATATCATCCCCATGACATAGCAAAGATTTGAACCATGGGCTAATTAGAACTCAAGCTAGCAACTAAAAACATGCATGAATCTCATGGCACAACCTCAAACATACCTTGATCTAGATACAAGTATGGCCAAACCTCCTCCTAATCCTCTTCCAAACCAAACATGAAGCAAGAACTCCTTCCTCCTTCCTTTGAATTTTCGGCCAAATGAAGATGAAAAAGGATGAACAAAATTTTCTCTTTTCTTTTCTTTAACTCACGGCAATGGGGGGGGAAACAACCACACATTTTTTTTCATCATATTCCCTTTCATTATTTTATGCCCATGCTCCTTATTTTATTTTTTTTCCACCCATGATGCACCAACACAACATGTCTATGACATGTCTTGCCCATCACACTTGGTCTACCATGCTTGTCATGGCCGGCCACTACTAATTAGGGGGAATTTGACATGCAAGTCCCCCCTTTTTATTTCATGCACTAATAGGTCCTTATGCTCCGACCAATCACATTTCAAAAATGTCGCACATAAGTCCTATTGACTAAATTCACATGTAATCGACTAAATCGAAGCTTGAAATTTTCACACATTCATAATTACATATTCTAGACAATAAATATCACATTCAAATATTTCGGTGACTCGGTTTAGCGGTCCCGAAACCACTTCCCGACTAGGGTCAATTTTGGGCTGTCACACTAAGTATTTTGAGAATTGAACTCAAAGAAACTGGGTGACAAGATTGACCAACAATAACCAAGCATGCAACAAGGAAGTCTACCAAGCTAATTTCTAGATAACATAGTACGAAAAATCATAAAGGAGTGAATTATGTTGAAATCTAAACTATAAAGACTAAATTACAAATATACCAATTTCACAAGATTAACAACTAGGGAAAAAATATGGTTGATCAATATCCATGTTAATGGCTAATTCTCAATTTAGGGCACTAGAATGTCTAATTTTCCTAATTGGTCCAATTTTACTTCTTGATCACTATTTTACCCAACTAAGCAATTCAATCTAGTTTATCTTTCGACCTCACTAAAATAAATCAAACTAATTGAATTAGTGTTCAATAGGATCTTCTCTTGGTCTCACCTATCTAAATAGTCTTTTAGAGTCGTCAATTCTATGTTTTTTATTTTATTCGATTCAGTCCAAATTTCACGATCTAGTCCCTAAACCTTAAATCAATCAAATAACATTTCAATTAATCAACCACATACAAAATTAGTTCACATCCATAATCAATTCAAGCAACCCAAAATTTTTTATGTTAAATCACACAAGAAAAATAACAGAAGTTAAATTGAGTTTAGAAATGTTCAATATTATCAGCAGAATCCTTGAATTAATTGAAGGTTTGATGTGTTAAATCCCCAAATATTGAACCAAATCGATAAAATGCGAAATCGAATGAAGAAAATACTAAAAGTCTATTGAAATATTAAAGAGATTACAAAATGTACAAGTAGGTCCTTATACTTTTTGCTATGAAAAGGAAAGTGCAATAAAAATGTAAAAATATGTTTATAAGAATCTAACCAAAAAGAGAAAAAATCTTAAATTCTATATGAAAAGTGTTATAAAAGTACTATTTATATATGACACAAATTGACATATAAAGGAAAATTTTGCCCTCATTTAACATTTGACTTAAAGCTTGATGGACTGAAAATGCCCTTTAGAATTTGAGCCTTGTCAAAGTCAATGTCGTGACATCCATACCTTGGTGTCGCGACATCAGCAATAATTTACTCCATTGGGTGCTTTAGGGCTTCAGTGTTGCGACAACAACCTCCTAGTGTCGCAACATTGTACTCAAGCGACTTGACTTTTTCAACTTTGGAGACCGTGGGTAGTGTTACAACCTTGCTAGCTTGGAGTTGCGACCCCAAAGGTTGATGTCATGACATCACCACCTTGGTGTTGTCACCTCAAAGGTAGTCCACTTGAATGTGCATTTTGGAGAAGTCCAACTCTTCAACTGATGGTGGAAGTATTGGTGTCACGACCTTGGTCCTAGTGTAGGCTCCTCTTCTCATTTTCACCTCAACCAAGTGCATAAAACAAGCTTAGTTCAAGGTTAAGAGCCTAATGGCATAAACTTTCCATTATCCCAAAAAAGCATAAAAACATAATAAAGATGAAGATTACACAAAATTTATTAACTACGAAAATGCAGTAAAAGACATCATAAACTACTCAAAAGTAAGCTCTTTAAGTCTTTGCTTAGTTTTAATTTGATGTATACAATTATGGAAGATCAAATTCCTTTACACTTAAGTATTTGCTTAACCTCAAGCAAACACTCAATACACTAACATGCAAACAGATGACTCATGAGTAATGATGATGTACAAAACATGGTAAACAAGTATGTACAATGTATGAAACCCTTGTAGCATGCAACTTAAGTATGATGTATGGTTAATTCAAAACTCCTAAAGTAAATTCAATTAGTTCAAAAAGTTACAAAGTAAATAGATATAGAGGCAATTATGCAAAAGCACCACCACCCTTTATGTTTTTCCATCAAAATAACATATGTATATGTAATGTCTATACAAAAGAAAGAATTTAAATCATTCACTTTTCATACATATATGCAAATCAAGAACTAATGTACAGAAATGTCTAAGGGTGGGTTTGGATAGGTAATGGAGTGCGGTGAATTGCGTTTAGCTTACTTTTTGTCTCACACTACAATATCACTTTAGTATCTAATCTCATCGCCATCGCTATTTTTACACTAACCGTTGGTAAATGCACTGCCCATCCAAACCCACCCTAAGTCACATAAGACTTTTAGGCTTGTAATGTCACATCCTATATTTTATGATTATTGGCATAAGAATGAGAATAAGGAAAGAAGTGGTCTAGTGGTTTAATACTAATTAGCTATCCTAGTAGACCTAAGTTCAAGTCCCCTTGTTCACACCTTTCCATTTAATTTTTTTAACATTTTCCCATGTGTTTATTAAGCTTGTCGTCCACCCTATAACTTCCATGGTTAGGAGGATTTCTTTCTTCTATTAAGGGTCAAACTTACCAAAAGTTGAAAGAGCATGATCCTTTTTTCACTTCATGTCTCCCTCTCTTACCATTTTATCTCACCCTTGCCATAGTAGATATTCATTGAACCTAGACCTAGTTGACCAACCTTTCCTCCTACTCACCCACCTATTGACCAACCTTTCCTCCTACTCACCCACCTATCATTGCTTTCCGTTCCTCCCTTTCCTCCATATTCTCTCTTTTTCTCTCATTTCTCACCTATTTTTTCTCTTTTTGCAACACCACCACCTTTTCCTCTTTTCACTTTTGCTTTCTTCCTCTACAATGATCGAACCCTCCACTACCGACCACCACACTTCGTGGCCATCACACCTCCTCTTTCTCTTCCTTGTCACCATCCATTGCCACTGTGACCACTACCGTAAACCACCATGGTTTTCTTTTCTCCTCCATTCTTCTTTCTTTCATTGCAATATTTCATCTTTTTTTTGTCGAACCTTCACCGTTTCTTTTACTACACCTTTTGTCGAAGCGCCACCACCGTCGTTGCTGTTGGACTACCACCGTCAATGGTTGAGTTTTCCTCTTTTTTTCTTCACATTTCTTTTCCATTCTTTTATTTTGATTAATCTTACACCCTCTCGCTTTAATAATTCTTTTAGATCACCCAACTCTCTAATCTCGTGTCTATATTAATCCACTGTTCATCTCGAATTGATCAATTGTGTAAGTGTTGGTTATTTGATCATAGACTCCTCCTCTTGGTGATTTCCTCTCTTGGACGAATGGTATAGTGGCCATAGTAATTATTTTTATTTAATTATTTACATATTAATACTATCCTTTACGCTTTTTAAAGGTCTAATCGATAATAATATGAGAGATCTTAACTTTGGATCGGAGATCGTAAATTCGAGTGTGCAAACCGTGAGGTAAGTGTTATGGTGAGATTTTTAGTGATCAATCTATTAATAATAAATATCTTTCGACGGATTCTAACCAATAGAGATCATTTATGTGTTTAGACACATCTTTCGAGTTTAGATCCAATACTAGAGGATTGTGGCGTTTTGGATCTATGAAAAAGGTATAGGTTCAATACAATTAGTTGTGTGTAATGTCTTTGTTTTTGTTATATTAATAATTTAATTATAATTAATTGTGAGTACACTAAGTATTCAAAAAGAAGTTGAAAAACTCATCAAAAGGTACCCAAGTAAGTGACTCTAACCGAGTACATTTTATGAAATGTATGATATATGATGTAATTATTGCTATAATAATGATGTATATGTAGATCTTATCTAATTATATATGATGCATGACTTATGTGATACGTTTGATGATTTAAACATGTGATATCTACAAATGAGTATGTTAATATTGAGATCTATGATCTAATGTTAATATTGAGATCTATGATCTAATGTAAAAAGCATGTTGAAACATGTTAAAGTGATTACTAATTAATATGTGAATATGTGAAAGTGATTCATATGTGTTAAAAAGTGAAATTTCCATATCACATGTATGGGATGGGATTTTATGAAAGATGGAAGTAAGTGGCAGTTTATCTACAAATTAGTGGCGACTTGTCCATAAAGTGTTTCAGTGGCAGCATATTTGCGTATAAGTGGTGGCTTGTCCACAAAGTGTTATCAGTGTCAGTTTATCTAGAAATCAGTGGTGGCTTGTCCACAAATGGTGATCAGATAAATGAGTTCAGGGGAACTCATTATTGGTGTGTAACAGAGATGGATAGGAAATTTTATAAAATGTGCATTGTTTTAAAGTATGTATCGACATGTTCATGCATAAGTTTCAGTGTTAGGACTTATGATTATTATGATGGTTGATATTTTGATTTGTATGTGATTTTATCTGTGTTGATCTCATATCGGACCTTTTAAAGCTCACCCACATTACTTATGTGTTTCAGATAACCCTCGTGGTTAGGACTTGGATGTAATCATTAGTGAGTCTCTCAGAAATGGTTTTATATGAATATGGATTTTTATTATGTTTCGGACTTTTATGGGACTTTATTACTATTTGGGATTTTATTTTATGTTAGACTATAGAACTATGGCATGAGATTTTTTTTTAAAACTTTGGACAATTTTCATGGATTATTACTATGGATAAACTAATTTGGACTTTTTCCTAATAAAAATGTTTTCGCAAATTCAATATATCAAATCTGAATTTAAAAGATTCACTAAGTTGATTTCCAAATGGTAATGAAGGATCTTCATCAAAGTTTTTGAAATTATTCTCATCGTTTTCAAAATAAATAATAACACGTGTTTCAAAAATGAACGAACGTGCTTCAACTAAAAGTTTTCACCATATATATGGCCTATGTAATTGATTAAATCGGGCCATAATGTCTATGCTCGAGTTGAGGGGTTACATTTAGTGGTATCAGAGCCATTCGTTATGCCTCTTGAGCGATAGTGGGGTGAACCTCAGCGACGACGCTGAGTCTCTAAGGGGGGTGAATGTAACACCTTAGGCGAATCCTACATCTGCAAAGCATGGGAGAGATATGGGCCATATAAAAGGGTAGCAACACTTAAGTGGTAAGAGATCTTTTGGGGGTGTATGGGCACTTTCAAGAACAAAGCCGTAAGGGTCTTTTGCGCCCAAAGTAGACAATATCTTACCAAGCTAGGTGTTGGCTATGACATGTAATGTTCTAAAGCTATAAGACAGTTTGATATAAAAGAAAAGTTAGCATCAAAATGCTGTATGAACTAGGAATGGTGTAGCACATGACACTGTTCCTTAATCACCTCCAAATATTACCATTATTCTCACCACTTTATTTCTCCTTCTCTCACTTATCTTATTTCTGCACAATGTAAGAAGACACAATCCTATGTTCATGAGTATTGAGAAAACTAATGAGAATAGTTTATTATGAAACAAAAAGAATTCATTTTAAGCTCAAGGAAAATTTATCTTTTGAGAACATTCCACAACTAAATCCTCTTTTCACTCACAATACTTTTCACTTATTCAATGTTTTTTTTAACCACTAGCTATGCTTTTAACCCTTACATTGCTTTTATTAACTCAAGATTTTTCATTCAGCCAATTTTGGAAGCAAGAATCTATAATCATTATATTGGATCATTTCTTTATTTCTCACTCAAGTACACATTTTTTAAGACTACCAAAATGTGTCTACCTAACCCTTAATGTTTATGGCCCAACGTCTAATTCAAAGTGCAATTCAAAAGTAACGGTATAGAGAAACAAGGTTGAGTATAAACTCATTTTTTAGGCTAAAGGTCTCAAAAACAGGGGTTCATTAAGAAAGATACATTAAGGCTTAAAGTATAGGCACTAGGGCCATTATAACATACAAATGTAAGTCATTTGGCACTATATGTAACACCTAAATTCCCAATAACTCGAAAAATAAGAATAATTAAAGGGCTTAATTGAAAAAGATAGCAAGCTGACGATCTCTATTGAAAGAAATGGAAAAATTAGAAACTGGATTGGATATAATTAAAAACTAAACATGGTTCAATTAGAATGGAACTAGTTGGTTCCATAGAGGGAGACATAATAATTAGTAATGGACAAGTCTCACAAGGTTGGGCATAGCATGGGAAGGGTTATAAATTGTTGGAAAATGGCTTCCCAGGGTTGATTTCCTTCCTTAACTTGTTTTATTTTTGCCCATTCTTCACATTCTTCGATTACTTTGAAGAAAAGAAGGCCATGAAAGGCTCTGCATGGAGCATGCTTCATGAAGATGAGATGGAAGAGTAGGGAAACCAGCAAGCTGGTAAGGTTCTTAACCCTTCTATGTACGTAAAAGATAAAGAAATGAAGTTATGGACTTCAGAACCATTTTAAGGGTTCTGCATGTTTCTGGAAAATGGGTTTAAGCTAAGAATATTGAGTATAATCCATGATTTTTAGTTGTAATGCTTAGCTACTAGAATAGGAGCTTTGGCATTCAAGAAGGCTAAGTTATGGAGATAATGAAACTTTAGGTGAGTCCCAGACTCTAAACCTGCTGTTATGAACTATGTTGTTTAAGTATGATATGTTTGCATTAACATGAATTATGATGATATGAGCATGCATTACATGACTGTAGGGAAAACCTCAAAGGGGGATAAACGAAGTTAGGATGGGGAAAGGAGAGTGAACCTATTAGATATCACCTCGGGCGAAGCTCTAGTTCTTATGGAGGGAACACTGTAGTGTCCGAGCATCAATGTTAGGTGGTGTAAATGAGGTAATGAGAGGAGGATTCAGGAAATCAAATTATGAAAGGTATTTACTGTGATGGCAGTATCGACTGGTCCTTCAGGGTGACACCGTGACAATGGTATATGGTGTAAGACCATAGATGAAAGACGCTATAACAGTCTGGTATGAGTCATGTAGCATAAGACCATAGATGAAAGACGCCATGGCATCATGATATAAGGTAAAAGGTATATGGCATAATACCATGTATAAAAGACACCATGGTGGCACAGAAAAAGATATAAGGTATACGATGTAAGACCATAGATGAAAGATGCTATGACAGCTAGGTATAATGAGTAATAACATGGATGAAAGACTCCATGACATCATATGATAGCATGCTCGGACAACGAATCAGTATAAAGCCATAGATGAAAGACTCCATGACATCTATAGAAATAGTTCACTGGGACAGTAAACACAAAGATAGCCTGCAAGGATAATAAACATAGAGATAGTCTGCTGGGACAGTAAACACAGAGATAGTCCGCTGGGACAATAAACAAAGAGATAGTTCGTTGGGAAAATAAACACATAGATAATTCACTAGAATAGTAAAACACAAAATATATAAAGTCTGCCAAGACAGTAAACACAAGGTAAGTTTGCCAACCCATAGAGTCTGCTAGGAAACAAATTTGGTAAGTTTGCCAAAACCTCAAGTGAGGAATATAGGCCTGTGCGCCAATCATGAGGAACTACACAGGTAGAAGAAGAGATAAAGGAAATTGTAAGTAATAGTTAACGAATCTTGAAGAATATGCCAAAATGATGAAATGGTAAAGATAAATATCAAAGTTGGTAAGATATGGACAAAGACCCAACAAGAGATAGAGGAAACTAGGATGGATGAAAGCTAGCTTGTACATAGATCGACAATTAAGAGCCACTAGGAAGTGCTCAAAGAAGTGGTACGTGAGAAGCACGTCTCATAGGAAGATTGGGAGATACACTCCTAGGATACAGATTTTGTCTAGGGGACAATATGTTTTTTTTAAGACTATTCCTCTTTGAGGAAAGCCTAGTGCCGGTGCACCACCACAATGATTGCCCGTAGAGAGGAAACGGACAAATGGGACAGTAAGCTCATATAGTTACAGTAATGATAACCTGCTAGTCCAACTAAAAAGAGTGATCTTCACTTAAGGGAATGAGAGTCCCCGAGTAAGGGCTGATGTGTAGAGCAGATTACTGGAAGTAATCTCTACTGTGAACAATAAGGAGGAATAAGAATTGGTTAGTGAGAGTGGCGAAGACTGCTGAAGCTTTAGCACCATACGAAAATGTCAACAAGTCCTTCAGGACTAGGTATGATAAGAAGAAAGTCTGCTAAGAGTTGGTCCGATGTAGTTTACCAAGGAAGGTGTATAGTCAAGCAAGTAGAGATCAATGAACACCTTGTAGGTATAGTGTATGAAAAGAATAAGGAAAGACGAGAAGTAAGGATAGGATTCACTGATATGCTGAAGTATTTAAGATATGGTTAACTAGAGAGTTCGACCAGAGAAAGGTCCTTAGGGATCCGAGTAGCTCAAAGAATTGGGTGGAGTCCGCCACCTTGACGAAGTAAACTTGCCATAAGCAAGTAAGGGGTATTTTTACGTTTAATTTATTTTATGTTTGTTACCTTGGTATGATAGGGTTAATTTATAATACAACAAAAGAAATCACTAATTTCATTTGAACTTACTAGGGTTTACGTAATGATCGTAGAATTTGTGAGGTTGATCAATGAGCTAAAGGGGGGACCAAGCCAAATGTTGTTGAGAGCGAGGATCACATTCAGTTAGAGTCATGCACATGGGAAAGGGGTACTACTAAAGGCATTGCCCTAGAAACTATTTCAGTAAAGCTAAATAGCATACCTAGGATTTGGATTTTTAGGACAAATAGTCTTTAGCTAAATGTTAAGAGATTCTTGTACATAGATATTTGAGGGACCCAACTTTTAATAGCTTAAGGCCTTAGTTGTTAGAATTATTATTTCTAAATTTTAATATTAGATAGTTTACTTTTAGATTGTTTACTAGAAGCTAAGTTAGCCAAATTAAGTTAGGTCTATTGTGACGTTTCACACCCGGATCAAGTGAACGGGTCCGGCGTGGGGTGTTTCATTATCTATGCAAATAATACCTTAGGTCAGTCTTAGACATTTCAATGAACAAAAATTAATGATATGCTTCTATTCATAACATGTGAATGACATCAATCTCAAGTAATTGTATAAGCAACCATCTATACATCTACTCATCACATGGTACAAAGTCAAACATTTCTACATATGGTAGTTAGCTTTAAACTATTATACAATTTAACTAAGTAAACTAATTAATCTAACCTTAAAAGAATAGAATCATTCCGCCATGATACAAAATTTACATGTTAACAAAAAATTCGCGTACATTATATCATGCAAATTAACCAATAACTCATACAATCATACTGAGTACCATGCATTAAACCAAAATAAAGGAAAGACAATTTAAAAATTTTATGCTATTTTTGGAAAATTTTTAAAATACACAAACATAAAAATAAAGAAAAATGAAAATTTTGTGTAACTCCAACATTTAAAACACATTGCCTCAATGTGTTCCCAACTAAAAATTAAGATGTGTTAAGCCTTCCCTGATTTTTTTATGAAGTAAAGCAAGGTAAAGTCAAAGTCAACTTTCTCCTAGTTGACGATCAAGAATGTAGTGCAATCCTCAAGTGGAGGACCTACATAGAAAAAAAATAAACACATAAAAACAAAAACATATGCAAATGATAAAAACAAACCAAAAATAAAAACCAAGTTCAATGTAGTATCAGTCTTTTAAGTTACATTCCTCCAAATATCATTAAAAGAAATGCAACTTCATTCTTCCTCGGGGTTTGACTCTGGGTCAACAAACCTCTTTCCCTTATCCCTCCATGCTAGAATCTTCTCATAAGCTTCATGGATCAAATGACTCGCTCACTCACTAATGTATGTGTCACAGATCACTACACCCTTCATTGAAGGTCTCTAGAATGAAAGTCTTGTCCAAACTCTCGTACCGAAACATAGAGGTATCTATATCATCATTCTTCTCCTCTTCCTCCTCTTCCTCCTCTTCTCTTTCCTCTTCTTTAGCTTACTCTTGTGGATGTTTGTCGTCTGACTCATTGTGATTGTAACACCCCTACCCGACTTGTTTGTCGAATCCAAGTTCAGAGCATCATAGTCGAACCGGGTAGACATACACGTCTAAATAATACCAATTTAAAATTAGACTATACTACCTATTTAAAAACATCAAAAGAAAATTTAAATTAAAGTTTATTATCTACACTCCACTTTAAGGGATTCACATTATTACAATATGTTCGCCCTCATAGTGAAATTCCTAAAGGTATTCCCTCCTATGTGCATGACATTATATTAATGACTGCCCCTCATTCTACCACTGTCTGGCTTGGTCCTTTCTTGAGTTCTTTGTTCCGTAAATCCTATAAAACACAAGCCACACTTTGGTAAGTTTGAATGAACTTAGTGAGTTTCTTCATTTGACAAGACATATCACCTTGTCAGGGTCTAAATGAATAATGATAATATTAAATACAACAACTCCCTATTATTCATTTTGATCATTTCTCTTAAATTATCATAGTGGACTTGATCCTATTCCCGCTTCTATCCACTAGTGGATAAATCGATGGGTGATTTCTTTCTGATCACTATACTAGCCTTCGATCAACCTTGACAATTTCTTTGAATATCTCGCCATCTCTATGGCTCTATCCTTTCCTTTACTTACATTCTTTCCTTCCTCTATTATGCCATATTTAGGCGGCCTTCCAGCTTACTCTTTTAAAGGGCTTTGGTGAGTATTCTCAATCTATTTAGTCCATGGCGGGCTCTTTCCTTATCTGAATCCCGTATGACTTGCTCACCTTCTATCCGTTTGTATGACTAACAAGGTCCTATTCCACCCTAGTGGAATAAATCCTACTTAGTTTAATTAATGGTTGAATTACTATTTTGTAATCTACTTTAGTTGCATTACCTTACCTTTAAGTGTCGCACACCTTTTTGCTTCAGACCTTTATGGCCTTTGGAAACACAGAAATTGACACATGTTTACATACCCTTTTTAACTTAAAATCATACAGTTTCGATAAAATTCTTGTCGAAAAAATAATTAATTTGTACAAAATAATTAAAGTGCACTAAAAATATGAACATGTTGAATTTTAGTTAATTTTATAATTAATTTTGATGAATTTTGGTTATTTTCGACAGATTTGCACAAAGGGCAAAAAATGGCTCAGTCCAAAATTTGAAGCGCAAAATCGAGAAGCAATTTGAAGTATAGAGGCAAACTAAATTTCAGCCTAAGACGGTCCAAAATTATATGCTTTAATTCATAATATAATTAATTTTAATTTATATCCTATTTCATTTGGGTTAATAAATTATTATTAATTAATTATGAAAAAGTGGTCCAGTTGAACTGAACCGAGTGAACTGAACTGACCAAGAAATGGACAACCCAAAAATTGTCCTAAGAGCTAACCCAAATCAACTTATTAGCTGATTATTTAAGCTTGCAAAGAAGGCATTGAAGACTGGTTCAAGTTGCATTCAAACCCCTTCACAATTGGTGGCTTTATAGATTTGCCCTTAGCCTAAATTAGCAAAGTTGAAACTATCAACCTTGCCACATGTGTGGCCGGCCAAGGGAGGGCTCTTTGGCTGATAATTTTAGCTATTTTTAGCAGCCCTCCTCAGCTATAAAAACACCTTAGGCTGGTCATTTGGGAAACACACCTTAAGCATTCACATCTTTGCTCTCTTCTCTCCACTTTCTCTCTTCTTTTCCATTCCAAAATTCCCTTGCTCTCTTACCGATTTCTCCTCTTGGGAAAGGTCATTCATCAGATATTTGGAGTAGCAATTAAGTTTTCATAGTAGCCTTGGTTGATGAGGACAACGAAGAAGGAAGAACGGAGCAACTAGTCAAGCCATCGAAAAACACCAGATTTGATTCTTGTTCCCTATCTTTTTAATTTCTGTTGTTTTTATGCTAAACATATCTATGAATATTTATGTTGTTGGAATGGTTAATTTAATCAATTTATCTTGAATTTAATTCGTGTTAGGTTGATTGCATTTTGTCCACTTAATTTATTAAATTGTGTTTGTGTTGTTATAGGCCTCGGTAAGATGCTTGATTAAGTAAAATCATGACTAAGTTATTCTTGCATTACAATTGTTAGGTAACTAATAAATTAATTATTTAAACGGATTGAAATTGTAATTAATGGACACAGTACTTAATCAGTGCATGTTTAATCATCTGAGTTAGCTGAGGGTTAGATTAACAACGGTATCTGACAATACATTTGCCTTGCATAACTTGCGAGATTATTGTGATTAATCTGTTTCAAGGTAAGGATACTTTGTTACCTCACAGTCTTTTATGTTCTTATTAAATCGAGTTAATTGTTTGAATTGACATAAGGATATGTATAAGAGATTATTTCGATTTAATAAGTACGCATGTGCAATAACATATTTGCCTATTAAGATTTGTTTAATCGATTGAATTGACATAGGGATATAATCAAAAGATAAATGAATTTTTGTAGGTGAGTATGTTCATAAGTTAGCAAATTACCGAGTTGCCGTGAACTTATTCGTAACAATATAAACATGAGTTTAATAATTCTAAGTTAAGAAATGTAATTAATCTAACACAATTATGTCATCTTGATTAAAATCGTATTTTGAAATCATTCATTTGAGATTTATTTATTTAGTTCACTTAGTTTAAAATCTTAGTTTTTAATCACCCTCTTCAAACAAAATATTTTTCTTCACCAAAGTGTTTTAAATAGCATTCATAAATAATTCTTTTTACAGTCCCTGTGGGTACAATAACTCGACATTTACTTGTCACTTTATTACTTGTTGCGATTGTTTACACTTACACATTTTCGTTGTTCCATCCTTCAATACTCTGTTGAATTGCCATCTGAGTTTATGCTTTCTCCTTTATACTACATTCTCTCATAAGTTGGCATTTGACTGATGTTTCGTCAAAGATTTCCCTTTTAAGAGGAATAGTCTTAACAGACATATCCATAATCTCGTGTATCCTTTTTCATCATTGGGTTCTATCTAACCCTTCCTTTCCTTAAGGACTAACCAGCGTACGTTTGACAAGCTACTAGCTGAAAAGGTTTCTCAAAGCAACCTCAATGTCCCCTAATGATAGATCCTTATTTACCATCCTAAACCATCTTTCTTTCACTTGTACCCTAGGAACCACTAGTATGTAAACTTCTATGACTATTTACTGCTAGATTAACACCCTTAGGCCCTGCTGGTTTGTATGAATACTAATTCCCACAACCCCTATTCATTTCCATTACGTTCTCAATTATTGGAAAATTCCTTCGACCCAGTGCTCAACTTTTGCATGTCCATACTTCTATTTTCCTTCCAACCTCTTTATCCTTGTTTACGAGTTTTCTCACGATTACTATCCTAATCATCCACTCATGTTTGTTGTCCTGGCAGACCATCTTATGCCGCCACAGCTGATCTAGGGCCTTACGCAATAAAATCCCATGTTTAATGTCTTGGAAGACTCCATTGGTTGCCATAGCCGAACTAAGGTCTTATCCCCATGATTCTCATGTTTGCTATCGCTGTGGACTACCCCATGTTTATTGTCCCGGTGAACACCTCATGTTTACTGTCCTAGTGGACTGCACTGACTTAACTCTCTACACTAACTCATTAAACATCTCTACATTCTGAGCTACTAAGTAAACCCGAGTCTCATAGTTAAGCCGAAATCAGAACCTCTTACAACGGTACCTCTCAGAAAGTATCATCTCAGGAGCATAATAACTAAGGCGCATAAATTCTACCTCATAATCAGCCACAGAGAAATTGCCCTAAACCAAATCCAAAAACTCACGCTTACGATCCTCTGTATACTGTTCTCCCATAAAGTTCCTCTTAAAGACCTCAAGAAAGAAATTCCAAGTCAATCTATCAAAAACGGAACCTCTCCTAACCGTATTCCACCAATGATGAGCCTCACCGTCGAGTAAGGGCACCACACAATCTAACTTTTCCTTGTCAGAATAGGACATCTGCTCGAGGATCCTTTCAACTCATTCCAACCAATGCTCAACAACAATTGGATAAGTACCTTTCACACTAGAAAACCCTTTACCACCCAACGTTTGAAAACATTCAAGCGACAACCCACGGTTAAAAGGTGTAGGAGAAGTAGGGTTAGCACCAATAATCTACTTGAAATGCTTCTATCATAGCTTCCATTAGATGGCCTACACCCTCTTCAGGTATCTTTACTCTACGCGGTGGCACGAGAGGTGCAAAGGATGTACCATCCTTTTAAGCGCTAGCTCTCACATTAACATGTCTAAGAGGCATATTTAATAATCTAACATACAAAGAAATAAATAAATGGTGTAAGTGGTGAGGAGATGATCCAAGTCTTATTCTTGCAAGCAAACTTCAAGGCTAAGGCAATGTGTTCCCATTCCTACCCCACATGCAATTCAACAAACTATTTCAAGCAATCTCATCCACTCAATCAGAGTTATATAAACAATTTCAAGAAATCAAAGAGATTTAGACTCAAGAGTTTCGAAACTCCAAACACACAACAACCACCTAGGTTCGAGTGTTAATGAACCTAGAGCTCTGATACTGTCACGTGTGAAATGATATAGGAATTGTGCATGTATACACGTCAAATAAAGTAATAAAGTGATTAGTGAGTATCATTCCCATAAGGATCAAATTGAGGCACAAAAGTGGTAAAGTTATTATAAAAAAATGTGATTAATGCTATGGTAAAACTATGGTATGTATGCAGTGGCAGTTAAAAGGAATAATGATGAATGTAATATGTGGAATTAATGAATACTTAGAAATTCTATGGCAGAAGAAGTGTAGAAATGTAATGGCAATTATGAGAATTACTACGAGACTATTATGTAAATGAACAAATAAATAACTAATAATGATGTGGAAAAGATACTATGACAAAAAATAAAGGATATACGATGTTGATTTAGAAGGTTGGGATTAGTAAGAATCTACCCTTATTGCCATTAATGCCTCAACAAAATCATACCCAGTTTACTGCTCAGAAGAATTCTAAAATGGTCTACTTTTTTTGAGAGCAAAAACCTCAACTTACCTTTCCCGTGTCTATAGGCCTTAATATGGTACCCTCCATTGTTTCCTTCTGTATGAATGTTGCTCTATGTCTAGAGTCTACTGCAAGTATCGATCGAGTACTTGCTCATATCATTCAATATCAATCTAACTAATCCAACATTTTCAGAATTAGACTTAATGGGCATGCTGAACAATCATCTATGGTTAGGGATTGCACGCATACAACTTAGAAATAAAACAATTGAATGAAATAATAAATTAATTCAAATATATGCTTCAACCATGAAAGAAAATAAAAGTTTCATCATGTAATCCCAACTCAATGAGATTTAGCTCATAGGTTGACACATAAAATTCAAAACCAAAATAACATCTAACACTATTTTCATTATTTAATTCACGGAAGAAAAAAGTAAGAAATACGAAAGACTTCGGGAAGACAGCTTTCGCGTGCCCAGTTCAAACTCTAGAAGCACAGTGTCATGCATTGGCTGACAAGGATTGCCTTTGTCTTCCTCTTCCCGTCAGTACTCAACTACTACCCTCTATTCTTACTTAAGGATCTCTCATTCTTTTTTGTCGTTAAGGGTTTCCTCCTTTGGCTTTTTATAGCTTTTCGCTAGCGTAAATCCAACAACCTATGTTTATCTTCTTATCTTTTTAAATTTTTTTTCAACAACCCAAGATTATCATCTCTTCTTTTTAAATTATTTAATTTCTAGGATAAAAACCAACATCCCAGGATTATCTTCTCCACTTTTTTAGGTAGATGTTTCTGGTACAGGTATAGTTGGGCTGAAACAGGTATGCGTTGAGTGTTGACTCGGTATTCCTGGAATTGCCACGACATTCATGCTGACAAAATGTCTAACCTTTTGCCTCGGTAAACCTTTACTCCTTTATTTCTTGTTCCTCAACCTACACCTACCAAACCACCAAACATAGCCCTACCACAAGAAATTAAAAGTACCTAATATTTAAACACAGTCCAAGCTCCTAGTGAAATGATGAAACTATGAATAAAATGTCCTGAAATACAACTAAATGTACCTAAGTACAAGCAAATAGCTAGGTCTAAATGCATGAAATATAACTCTTTTCAAGAGTTATCACACCGCCAAACCTGAGTTATTGCTTGTCCTTAAGCAAAATACATATGAGTGCATGAATGCACAAAATTTTAACCTTGCATATAACTATATTGTACTGTTAATCTATTAAAAGAACAACATATACATCAGTTCTCAGTAGACTTCTTTTCTCTAAAAACTTGGTCGAATGTCAAAGGTCCATTTCAACAAAGGTAGTGCAGAAAATCTGTTCTTAAAAACAAAATTTCCTAAGTACTCATGTATTCTCTCTGGCCATAGCAAATATCCCCTAATTTACTCAGTTTATTTGTTACCTATACTCAAGTTAATTTATAACCCTTACTCACGACTTTCACAAGATATTTATTTGTACTTGTTTTTGTTTTTTCCCTTTTTTTTAACATTAGGGGATTTAGCATATCACAAAATTCTTTGACTTGATAACCAAAATGGAGCATACATCAAATTACCTAGTACTTGATAATGTCACAATTTAAATAAAAAATCACTCTTGAAACTAAGGCTTTTGACTAAAAAGATGGATGGAGCAAACAACTACCACCTTAGATACTTAGCCCATTACTATAACGGAGTGCCTCTAATTTTTTTTATTACACGCTCTTACTTAAACTCATCTTTCTAGTCAACAACACGATGGAGCAAAATATATGGTGTTAACTTACTCGACAATTCTAAGCTTTGGAGTGCCTTCTTTATTTAAGTAAAGTTGTGGCAAAATGATTATGTTTGGCTTCAAAAACCCTAAGTTCATTAGAAGTCACTTTCTATAATAAAAAAAAACTGAGTATAGAACATCTCATTTTTAATAATGAATTTTCACGCAATCTAACCGAAGCTAAACTCGCCTTATTCGCTGTCACATGTTCTAGATATACTGAAGAATATAAGCTCATCATCGAACATTACGAGTCAAGATTGAACTTTTTATAGATAAAACAGTCTTAATAATCACATGGCATTGACAAACAACTTAAATATACTAGGATGAACATACATACAGATACGTAATGCAACCTAAATGTACAATACACCCCCAAACCTAAGGGATGCATTATCCTCAATACATGAATAGATATATGCAAACTATCTATATATAGACAATGTCATGGCAAAATATATGCAATGCTATATGTATGAAAGAAAAAGAAAAGTTTCCTTACTTGGACTGTATTGTAGATACTTCAATCTGTTTGATGGGTTTATTTACGAGCAACAACCTTGTACCTCTTCTTCCTCTTCATTTGGGTCAATTAAGTCCCATCCTTATCGATCTTCTTGGGTAGTTACAATTTAATAGAATGAGGTGGAACAATCACAGTGTTGTCCACTGGTGGTGCAATTGAGGGATTTGCTTCCTCTTCGTCCTCATGGTCAGTTTCAATGCTGAAAAACTCTATTTTCTTTAGTTCTTTCTCCGGTGCTTTGGGCGCATTCTCTTTTATTGGTAGGATTCGTCTCAATGGGCTCTGCGTTACCGACCCCTTCCCCTCCTACAATTTATTAAACAAAGGAAATGAAATAAATAAGAGAAAGTTAAATCGATAAAATGAGATAAAAATAAAAAAGAATTTTCAAGATGTTGAAGTTAAGCATCTCAAAGATCAATGGACTGTTTGTCTAGCTATACATGAGCACTCTAGTAGTGCTTCAAACGTTGTCCATTAACTTTAAATGTGTCCCCTATTTTCATGTCCTTGACATCACCAACTCCATACAGATATACATGAGTTATTAAGCATTTTTTATCAAAATTGAAAATTCTATTTTGCTCTGGCAAAGTGCACAAGGGTTTCTGCTCAAATGAATCTTCATCACTAGCAGAATTGCTGTGGCAAAATCTCGTGAACTCTTCCTCCACTGTTGTTTCTATCAAGTCAATGGCACGACATTCCTCGTTCTCATCAACACATTTTAGCGCATTAAATACATTAAACGTGATCTACTGATCATTAATCCTCATAGTTAGTTCACCTTTCTACATATCAATTAAAGTTTTGCCTATAGCAAGGAAAGGTCTTCCAAGAATAATTGGCACATCCCAGTCAGCTTCAAATTCTAAAATAAGGAAATCTACTGGAAAAATAAACTTATCTACTCTTACCAGCACATCTTTAATTTTACCTTCTGGATGTGCATAAGATCGATCAGCTATCTGCAACGTGACTGTTGTGGGTCTTGCCTTCCCAATTCCCAGCTTCCTGAAAATAGACAGATGCATTAGATTTATACTTGCTCTTAAATCACATAACACGTTACAAACATAATGATTCCAATTAAAGATGGGATAGTGAAACTCCCTAGGTCCATAAACTTTGGAGGTAATTTATTTGTTAACATCATTGTGCACCTTTTAGTGAGAGAAACAATTTCAAATTCTCCTAATCTAGGCTTCTTTGACAGTATATCTTTCATAAATTTCACGTAGTTGGGGATTTGCTCCAAAACTTCTACTAACAGTATGTTGATATAGAGTTGCTTCAAGACCTCTAAAAATCTTTTGAACTGAATATTATGCTTAGAATTAATAAATTGTTGACGAAAAGGTAGAGGTAGTCGTCCTTCAGGTTGCTAATATTTTTTTATTGTGGCATTTTTATTGCCAACATGATCTTATTTTACCATAACATTTTTTTGCTTATCCTTTTTAGATGTTGTATGCTTTTCAGATGGCTCTGGGATCTTTACATAGTTGTTATTTGTGGCTTCAAATTTAAAGCATTCGCCATTTGCCCCAATTAATTCTCAAGAGCTCATAAGGATGTAGTTTGACTCTAGATTACAACATCATTCTTGGCCATATAATCCTTTAACAAAGCTTCAATGGAAGTAGAAGATAATGCTTGACTGTGTTGAACATTTTGCCTCAACATAGGTTGAACGTAAACAGGCAGTACATTGTTGGCATTTTGTCTTGCAACATTATTAAAATTCCCCGCACTTTGATTACTCCAACTAAGATTCAGATGCTGCTTCCACCCTAGATTGTAGGCGTTGGAATAGGGGTTATTATTCCAATTAAAATTACCCATGTAGTACATTGACGTTGGGTTTTTCATTATTCCAGTTAAAATTACCCAGTAATAAACACATGACACAACTCGACTAATTTCATCGCATGGACTATAGTTGAATTTTTCATTATTTTAATTATGTTAGCTAGAGAAGATACTTAGGCTATCAACGAAGTGATTGCATCAAGCTCTATGGTACCAATAGCTCTCTTACCCACCCTAACTCTCGTTGTCAGATATTGATTATCATTGCTAGAAATCGTTTCCAAGATCTCACATGCTTCATTATACATTTTATCTAGCAGAGTACCATTGACAGACGCATCAACTACCATCCTTGTATACGAATTCAACCCATTATAAAACATCTCCATTTAAGTCCAATGCTGGAATCCATGAATCGGACAGTTCCAAATTAAGCCTTTAAATCATTCCCAAGCTTCATAGAGTGTTTCATCATCCAATTTTTGAAAATATGTGATGTCATTTCTAAGCTTAACATCCATATTTAAGAGATTATATCGTAGCAAAAACCTCTGGAAAAGATCATTTCATGATGTCATTGTCTCCGACGACAAAGCATTCAGCATTACTCTCACTCAATCTCTTAAAGAATATGGAAACTGTTTAAGTCTCAGGGAATCTTCAGGAAGACGAATGAGTCATAAACCTCTAGAAAGAGTTTTAAGTGCAATCTTGGATCTTTAGTTGGTAATCCACTATACTCTCCTACTGTTTGCAAGATTTGAAACATTATTGATTTTAGTTCAAACCGCTAAGCTTATAGTTGTGGCCTGACTATCCCTGGATTCATATCATCCAAAATTGGAACAACTTGCTCTCGAATTGGTCTGTCTCGGTCATCTATCACATAACAAATAGGGGGATTAAAATCCTAACCATTTGGATTATTATCGAGACTAGGACCATTTGGATTAATGTTAAGACCAGGATCATTTCCGTTCCTAGCCATTTTTCGCAGTTCTTTTTGCCTTCTCCGCAAAGTTCTCTCGATCTCTTAGTCAAAAGGATATTCCTTGTTAGCAAAAATGCCTCTTCTCATGCACTGATGGAAAACCTGTAGAAATTAAATTAAACTAAGTTATATAAAATTAATGGAATTAAGTAAAATAACCAATTGAAATTACACCAAATTGTCGATCCTCGGCAACAGCGCCAAAAACTTGTCGCGTGTGAAATGATATGTGAATTGTGCAAGTATACATGTCGAATCAAGTAATAAAATGATGAGTGAGTATCGTTCCCATGAGGATTGAATTGAGGCACAAAAGTGGTCAAGTTATTATAATAAAATGCGATTAATGCTATGATAAAGCTATCATAAGTATACAGTGGCAATTAAAAGGAATAATCATGTATGCAATACGTGGAATTAATGAATACTTAGAAATGCTATGGCAAAACAAGAGTAGAAATGTAATGACTATTGTGAGAATTACTACGGGATTTTTATTTAAATGAACAAATAAATAACTAATAATGATGTGGAAAAGATACTATGGCAAATAATAAAGGATATACGATGTTGATTTGGAAGGTTGGGATTACTAAGAATCTACCCTTACCGCCAATAATGGCTCAGCAAAATCATACTCAGCTTATGGCTCAAGAGAGTTCTAAAATGGTCTACTTCTTTTAAGAGCAGAAACCTTTAGTTACCTTGCGTATGTATATAGGCCTACAACTTAGAAATAAAACAATTGAATGAAAAAGAAAATTGTTTTGGATCTATGCTTCAACCATGAAAGAAAATAAAAGTTTCATCATTTAATCCTAACCCAATGAGATTAAACTCATGGGTTGACACATAAAATTTAAAACCAAAACAACATCCAACACCATTTTCATTATTCAATTCACGGAAGAAAAAAGTAAGAAATACAGAAGCCTTCGGGAAGATAGCTTTCGAGTGTCCAGTTCACACTCCAGAAGCATAGTGTCCTGCGATGGCTAAGAGGGACTGCCTTCGTCTTCCTCTTCCCGTCACTGCTCAGCTGCTACCCTCTATTCTTGCCTAAGGATCTCTTCCTCTTGTTCACTATCAAAGGTTTCCTCCTTTGACTTTTTATAGCCTTTTCCTTAGGGTAAATTCAATAGCTCATGTTTATCTTTTCCTCTTTTTAAATTTTTTTTCTAAGATAAAAACTAGCATCCCAAGATTATCTTCTCCTCTATTTTAGGCAAATTTTCTAATACAAGTAGGATTGGGTTGAAACTGGTATGCGTTGAGTGTTAACTCGGTCTTCTTGGAATTTCCACGACATTCATGCTGACAAAATGTCCAACCTTTTACCCCAACAAACCTTCACTCCTTTATTTCTTGTTTCTCAACTTGTACCTACCAAACCATCAAACGCAGCCTACCACAAGCAATTAAAAGTACCTAATATTTAAACACAGCCCAAGCTCCTAGTGAAATGATGAAAATACGAATAAAATGTCCTAAAATACAACTAAATGTACCTAAGTAAAAACAATTAGCTAGGTCTAAAGGCATGAAATTTAACTCTTTTCAAGAGTTATCAAATACCAACAAATGTAACACCCTATACCCGACCTGGTCACCGAGGCCAAATACCAAGATGCCACACCACTGTCTCATGTCATTCACAACAATTAAAAGCTCATTCTAAAAGAAACGTCAGCCATTTTAGTATTTGCTCAAGTTTTAGTCAACATTACTCATAAACTATCTTTATTACATGCTAAACATACATCAGATAGTCTTATAACAATAGTTTAGCATGCATAAGGTCCATTTAGCAAAATCTCAAAATTGACAACGTAGGTATCGATACTAGAACATGGGTATAGATATTTCTCTCAATTGGTATCGATATCGCTTGGAAAATTTGTACCAAATACACATTCTATTTCTCGTCTAAATTTTGAAGTCTCAAAAATTATCGGTACCTTTTGAAATGTATCGGTTATTTTACCTCGAGCATCGATACTTGTGATAAGGTATCAATACCAAATTACGTTACTAACTTCTTGCACTTTAAAAAAATTAGAGGTATCGATATTAAAACTCGAATATCTATACCTCTGCTCCAGACATAAAAAATACAATAATTATAAACATATAATTCATACCAAATAATGTCTAATCATCATGTATCATTCACTTAATCAAATGGTCACTAAAATTTCTGAAGTAATAGTCCGGAACATCATAATTATGACCAAGCAAGAAACCAAAAATACAAACTGAAAGTCCATAAGTCCTAAGCAAAATAACCATGTAAACAACTTAAAAATGATAGTAAAAACCAGCATATAGTCTACCACATTGCCTTATTCCCAAAACATAACCAAAACAATAACACCTACGAAATAACTAAAATGGACTTGCTTGGAATCGCCCCTCAGAACCACACCGCTCACACTGAGACACTACTAATCTGCAATGGTTTTAAAAGGAGTGGGTTAGCTTAACGAGCTCAATGAATTCCTATAACAACTACCATGCAAACATGTCATTAAGCATTAGTAGAACACATACATTGCCTAATTAGAATAATCGTAACCTTCTCGATATATTACATTTACACATGCACGTTTAATAGTTTATTGGTTAAGCCATTGCATACACTATGATATATACATCGGAATGCATGCAAACGTATTTATAGACAATTTTCATAATAGTCACATATCATATAAACACATATCACGATTCAAACATATTCATATTTTAAAGTAATTAGAGATAATTTGGCACTTGAGTTATGAAATGTAAAAGTGGGCACTATCACCATGCATCAGATACACAGATCTCCAACACACCACATAGACTCATAGAGTCAGACATGTCCCAAAAGTGAAGCATAAAGCTAATACTCTCCAACACACCAAACATGTCCTGTTGAATGAAGCTTAGCTCACATTCCCTTATCTCTCCAAACATGTCCCAGGGCCTCAACGCCCAAATCACATATACATATAGGTGAGTACTCACAATCCTATGGCATGCCAACTATATCCAATGGTTTCAATTATCACAAAGCCAAAATATTCGTATTTAAACACACATATTACTTATCGATTTCCTATTAGTTTCACTTCACATTTGTATCATTTGCACAATATTATCACTGTCACTTAGCATGTATGGCATGCCTACATATATACTCTTTCACAATAATAATTATGAATATATAACACATATATATCATCTCATTTTAGTTTACAATTTCACATGACCTAAGTAAATTAGATAAAAGACCAGCTAAGTAAATTAGGAGATACTAGCTATAGCCAAAATGAACACATGAGCACTTAGGAATTTTTTTTAGGGTGAGATTCTCTGCACTACCTTTGCTAAGCAAACCTTTGAAACTTGAACAAGTTTTCTAGACAGAAGATTGCTGAGAACTGATGTATAAATTTTGAATAGACTGGTAGTATAAGGTGGTTATTTGTAATAGAAATTTTTGCATTCATGCATTCATGCATATTTGCTTAAGGGTAAGTAATGGTTCAGGTTTGGGGGTGTGATAAATCTTGAAAACAGTCATAATTCATACTTTTAGACTTAGTTAACTGCTTGTACTTAAGTAAAATTAGTTTCATTTTAGGTAATTGCATGATTATTTTTAGTTAATCGAGCATTGTATGAAAGACTTGGTATGGTGATTACTTTAGTGCATCTACAATTTTAGTTGTTGGTGGAAATGCTTTGTGGTGGTTGAATGATAGGTTTGAGGAAGAAAGATAGCAAAGGATGGAGATTTGTCGAGACATTATGAGAGATTCCCATGGTAATACTGAGGAAGAAAATGACAAATACCCAGTCATCAATTAGAGCATTCAGCAGTTGGCCCCCCACATGCATGTGTAATGGAAAATATTCGCCTCAAAATTAGGGACAAGTATTCATTGGTTGACGGCTTTTACCCTAGAGGAGGACCCAAGTATAAAAGAAAAAGGGGGATTGATGGTTGAGAGGAGAGGTCTACCATTAATGAGAGTTAAAGGTACAAATAATTACAAATATGGAGCTTCGACAAAGGTCTCTTTGTGAAAAGAAGGGTAATTTGAGCTACTGGGAGCTTGGGTGAAGACGCGCACCAGTTGCTAAGTTGGAGGAATTTGTGTTCTGAACCCATATTTCTTTCTCTACAAGTTCTTTTAAATCTATTGATTTAAACTGTTATTTTAGGATATTGATGATATTAAAATACTTGAATTTGTGTACCCCAGTCATGAGCTAACTTAGCACAGTTATGGATTACTTTTGATGATGTTTTAACTCTGATGAATGTTTATGGATGAATATGATTTAGTTTACTGCTTTATCGAATGTTTATTTCTATTTATATGCTTATTAGGGTATTGATAAATGCTTGATAAGTATGAAAGTAACTTAATATCGACAGAGTTTGGTTGCTTAGACCGAAATTGGGTAATATAAGAGAGTGTTGAGTGAAATGCTCATGTAAACTCTTGACATAAAAATTTACCTTATATGATTTAGAGGATTGTGCTTCAGTCAGGGTTGCTAATTCTTAGCCAATAGATGTATAGCGTGTTAGGAGTGAGCAGCTTTAGGTCTTGCTTTCGACAGAGGTAAACCACGTTAGTACCCAATCGAGCAGTAGGTTACCATATTTTTGCCATGACATTATTCCTAGGTTATAACTAATTGATTAGTATTCCCAACCTTTACAATCAATTTTCCAATCTTTCTAGAATCCTTAGTACTTTTATTTAATTTCTTGCAATTGCAATCTACGTAGTACATTTTATCACTTTCATTTTAAGTGTATTAATTGCATTATTATTTCTCAAAATATCATTCGATTTATTTATCTTTTCTACTCAATTGTGATAATTTAGACAAAGAATAATGATCTAATCCTCGTGGGAACGATACTCACTCATCACTTTATTACTTATTCGATTGTATACTTGCACAATTTGCACATCATATTCACACGCGACAAGTTTTTGGTGCCGTTGTCGGGGATTGGCAATTGGTAACTTTAGTTTTTGTTGTTACAATTTTTGTATTTTTAGCTGTTAATTTGTTTATTTCGTGATCACAACTATTACTAGTTGTATGCGTAGTGGCAGTGCTGTTGAAGAACTCTATCCCTTAGATTCAAAAATTGAAAGAACCTTTCAACGAAGGAGAATAGAACAAAGAGCAATGAATCAAGGTGGTAACAATCAACTTGGTTTGAATGAGCTACTTTATCTGGGAACTGGCAATGGTAATCCTTAGGTTGCTTAAATGTTTAATGTTCGAGGTAGGCCAATTCAAGAGCATATAGTTCCTATCTTGGATAACCTGAACCCTGGAATAGTCAGGCCAAAAATTCAAGCCCCCCACTTTGAGCTGAAACTTGTAATGTTTTAAATGTTTCAATCAATTGGCTAGTTTGGTGGTTTGCCAACTGAAGATCCTAGATTGCACTTGAAAATTTTCTAGGAGGCCTATGATTTTTTCAGATAACAAGGTGTCCCTAAAATTGTCTTAAAACTCAAGCTGTTTCCTTATATTTTAAGAGATCGTGATAGAACATGGCTCAACGCTTTGCCATCTAGAATAGCAGAATCATGGAATGATCTCTATCAAAGATTCTTGTTGTGATATTACCCACCTAATAAGAATGCTAAACTAACAAATGACATAACATTCTTCAGGCAACTAGAGGATGAAATACTATATGAAGCATGGGAAAAGTTCAAAGATCTGCTTAATAAATATCCTATGCATGGATTTCAATATTGGACCCAAATGGAGATGTTCTATAATGGTTTGGATGCACAAACATGAATGGTGGTAGATGCCTCAGTTAAGGGAACTTTGTTGGACAAGTCCTATAATGAAACATACGAGATTTTGGAGAGTATTGCCAATAATGATTACCATTACCCCAAAAGAAGAGCTGGAACTGGTAGGAGAGTAGCTAAATCATTTAAACTGGATGCGATCACATTGCTCACTGCTCAGGTATCTTCTTTAGCCAACATGATAAAGGCCATACAGAAGCCTAGTGAGGTGAAAGAGCTGAAAGTAGCTGGGTTATCTTGTGTTTACTGTGGTGAGGATCACATGTTTGAAGAGTGTCCCTTGAACCTAGCATCTGTCTACTATATGGGCAACTTCAATACGAACAACAACCCTTATTCCAACATGTATAACCGTGGTTGGAAGCAACACCGAAATTTTAAGTGTAACAATTAAATGGCTGGAATTTCCAACACAGCTGTAAGACCCAATACCATGAATGTCCCACTTGGTTTCCATCAGTCTATACCGCCTCAACAATGAGTTCAACAAGAGTAGACATCATCTTCTTCCTTATCTATTGAATCTCTATTGAAGGAGTATATGGCCAAGAACGATGCTGTGAACCAAATCCAAGCGTCATCTTTACGAGCTTTAGAAAATGAAGTAGGACAAATAGCTAATACTTTGAACTCCAGAACCCAAGGAACTTTGCCTAGTGATATCGAGAATGCAAGATCACATGGAAAAGAACATTGTAAAACAATCACTCTTAGAAGTGGCACACAACTAGATAGAGTTGACAAGAGTGTTGTTGCTAAAACAACGAATTCAGAATCTAATCAAAGCAAAACTCTTAAACAACTAAGAAGAGCACTACAGATGAAAAAATTAGACCAATCAATGCCAAAGCAAACTCAGATAGCACTACTGAACATAATGCCCAAGTAAAACAATTAGTACAACCTGAAGTTCGCCCACACCCACAATTTCCCTAACGATTTCAAAATCGCAAACAAAACCAACAATTCGGGCAATTCTTGGATGTCCTTAAGCAACTTCACATTAATATACCTTTGGTGGAAGCCTTAGAGAAAATGCCCAACTACATCAAGTTTATGAAAGACATACTTTTAAAGAAGAGACGATTGGGAGAATTTGAAATAATCGCACTCGCTAAATTTCCTCTAAAGTTGAAGGACCCAGGAAGCTTCACAATACCTTGCTCAATTGGTAACCAATATGTTGGGAAGGCCTTGTGTGATTTAGGAGCGAGCATAAACCTTATGCCCATGTCTGTGTTCAAAAAGTAGGGAATTGGTAAAACAAGACTTATCACTATGACCTTGCAATTCACAGATCGATCTTGTGCACACCCAAAAGGTAAAATTGAAGATGTCCTGGTAAGGGTATATGAATTTATTTTCCTTACTGATTTCATTGTATTAGACTGTGAAGCTAATAAAGATGTGCCTATTATTCTGGGTAGGCATTTTCTTGCAACAGGTAGGACTATGATGGATGTTCAAAAGGGTGGGTTAACTATGAGGGAGAACGATCAACAAATCACTTTTAATGTTTTCCAAGCTTTGAAATGTGCTGATGATATAGAAGAGCGTCATGCTGTCAGTTTGTCAGACTCTGTTTTGGAAGAGGATTTTGAAAAAGAAAACCATGACAAATAGAAAATTGAATTCGATTCAGTTCATATTAATGATAAAGGGCCATTAGGACACCATAAGTAGTTGCTGACATCCAAACTAATTGTCGATAGACCTGGAAAGAGGTTTGACACACTAGATTTATCTGTTTGAACCTTCAGCCTTGCTATACTGTCCATAGAAGAACCACCCACGTTAGAGTAGAAACCTTTACTTGCACAGTTAAAGTATGCTTAGTTGGGGAAAGATAATATACTGCCTATGGTTTTATATGCTAAGTTGACTTATGTGTAAAAGGTTCAATTGTTAGCTGTACTTAGGAAATTCAAAAAAGCATTAGGATGGACAATTGTAGATATTAAAGGAGTCAACCCCACAATCTGCATGCACAAAATTTTGCTGGAAAATTGCCATGGCAATTTTATTGAGCAGTAAAGGAGGTTGAACCCCATTATGAAGGAGGTAGAGAAAAAGGAGATAATCAAATGGTTAAATGCTGACATTATCTACCCAATCTTAGACAGGTTTTGGGTGAGTCAAGTCTAATGTGTGCCAAAGAAGGGAGGTGTCACCGTGGTTAGTAACGATAATTATGAGCTTATTTTTACGCGAACTATCATGGGATGGCGAGTCTATATGGACTATCGCAAGCTCAACAAAGCCATAAGGAAAGACCATTTTCTACTACCCTTCATTGATAAAAAATTAGACCGATTAGCTGGTAAGGATTACTACTGCTTCTTAGATGGATGTTTTGGATACAATCAGATTGCAATTACCCTAGAGGATCAAGAAAAAGCAACATTCACTTGTCCATATGGTACATTTGCCTTCAGAAGAATGCCCTTTGGTCTGTGTAATGCACTGACAACATTCTAATAGTGAATGATATCAATATTCTTGGATATGGTTGAGAAGTTCCTTGAAGTGTTTATAGATGATTTTTCTATATTAGAGAATGACTTCGAAGGTTTTTTGCACAACTTACAGCTGGTACTCCAATGCTGTGAGGAGACTAACCTAGTTTTAAACCAGGAGAAGTGTCATTTCATGGTACGAGTAGACATTGTCCTAGGGAATAAGGTCTCTCATAAGGAATCGAAGTTGACTAGGAAAGAATCAAAGTGATTGAGAAATTGGCACCTCCAACGAGTGTTAAGGGAATTAGGAGCTTCTTAGGGCATGCTAGATTCTATAGGAGATTTATCAAAGACTTCTCTAAGATCTCTAAGCCTTTGTGTACCTTATTGGAACAAAATAAACCTTTCCTTTTTTATGATGCTTGCTTGTCTGCTTTCGAGTAGCTGAAGAAGCGACTGGTGGTTGCTCCAATTGTAGTTGCCCCAGATTGGTCCCTGCCATTTAAGCTTATGTGCGACGCGAGTGATTTTTCTATTGGAGCAGTGCTTAGGAAATGGACAGGTAAGATTTTTCACACTATTTACTATGCCAGCCGCACTTTAACAGAAGCACAGCTAAATTACACTACCACTGAGAAGAAATTATTGGCTGTTGTGTTTGCATTTGATAAGTTTAGATCATATCTAGTAGGCACTGGGTTCATAATGTATACCAATCACTCTACAATTAAATACTTAGTTGCCAAGAATGACGCAAAGTTGTGACTGGTTAGGTGGATTCTTTTGCTACAAGAATTCAATCTCGAAATTAGAGGCAAAAAAAGAACATATAATCAAGTAGCAGACCATCTATCTAGGTTAGAAGTTGGAAATGAGGATGACAATGTCAAGCTTACTAAGGAAGACTTCCCAAACAAGCAACTGTTGGCTGCCACAGCATTGCCTTGGTATGCTGATATAGTGAACTTCTTAGTAAGTGGTCTACTGTCACCTGATATTAACAACAAAATAAAAAGGAAATTCCTTCATGATGCAAGAAATTATTACTGGGATGAACCCTTCTTATTCAAGCAGTCTGCTGATCAGATAATTAGAAAGTGTGTCCTTGATGATGAAATACACAACATTTTGCAACATTGCCATTCAACCCCTTATGGAGGATACTTTGGAGGATTGGGAACTGCTGCCAAAGTACTTCAGTTAGGATTTTATTGGCCAAGTCTATTCAAGGATACCCATAGCTTTTATAAAACACGTGATCGATGTCAAAGAATTGGTAATGTTTCAAGAAGACACGAAATGCCATTGCAAAACATTGTAGAGGTTGAATTGTTTGATGTATAGGGAATAGACTTTATGAGTCCATTTCCACCCTCATTTGGCAACCTATACATACTAGTGGCAGTAAACTATGTCAACAGATGGGTAGAAGCTGTAGCCCTTCCTACCAATGATGCCAAGTCAGTGGTGAAGTTCTTGCACAAGAAGATCCTCACAAGATTTGGTACTATTGCTGTGAAATGATATGCGAATTGTGCAAGTATGCACATCGAATCAAGTAATAAAGTGATGAGTGAGTATTGTTCCCATGAGGATCAGATCAGGTATAGAAATGGTCAAGTTATGATAATGATTAATGTTAGGGCAAAACCGAGTTAAGTATGCATTGATAAATTAAAATAATAAGGATGAATGCGATATGTATACTAACTAATATTGGAAAATGCTAAGGCACAACAAGAATAAAAATGAAATGACAATTATGAGAAAGATGACGTGACAATTAATAAGTAAATGAACAGATAAACAATTAAGTATGCTATGGCAAAGATTCTATGGCAAAAGTTAAGGGTTACGCAATGTTGAGTTGGAAGGTTGGGATTGCTAAGAATCTACTTTTCTTGTTAGAAATGCCTCGGCAAAATCATACTTAACCTACTGCTCAGAAGAGTTCTAAAGTGGCCTACTTCTTTCAAAAGAAGAAACCTCAAGTTACCTTGCCTGTGTCTATAGTCCTTTAATATGGTACCCTGTACTGTTTCCTTCTGTATGAACACTGCTCTATGTCTAGAGTCTATTACTATTATTTTTTTGATTACTTGCTCATATCATTTAACCACGGTCTAACTAATCTAACCTTTTCAAACTTTAGATTAATTTAGGGGTAGGCTGCACAGTCGACTTTGTCTAGGGACTGCTCACATACATTTTAAAGAATAAAAAAATTAAATGAACTAGTAAAATAATTCATATATATACTGCTACCATTAAAGACAGTTAAAGTTTCATCAAAGTAATCCCAACCTTATGAGATTTAGCTCATAGGTTGGCAAATAAAATTTAACTCAAACATCTTTTTCATCGTTGTAATCCATGAAGGAACAAATTAAAAATGATGGAAGAACGTAAGGAAGACAATGTTCGCTCGTCAAATTCACACTTCAGCTGCATAGTGTCCTGAGGTGGTTGGGTCTGCCTTCATTTCTCCTCTTTTTATCTCTTTTCAGCCGCTACCTTTTATTTCGCCTGAGGATCTTACCCTCTGTTCCCCTTTTTTGGGTTTCCTCCTTTGGCTTTTTATAGGATTTTTCCCTAGGGTAAATCCAACAACCCATGTTTATGTTCTCCTTTTTTAAAATTCTCTTTTCAACAACCTAAGATTATCTTCTCTTTTTAAATTCTTTTTCCCTAGGATTAAAACCAACATCCCAGGATTACCTTATCATCTTTTTTTATGCAGATTGTTCTGGTACAAGTGTAATTATGCTGAAATTGGTATGCGTTGAGTGTTGACTCGGTCTTCTTGGAAGTGCTATGACATTTGTGCTGGAAAATGTTCAACCTTTTGCCCCGAAAAACCTTCACTCCTTTATTTCTCATTCCACAACCTACACATGCCAAACCACCAAACATAGCCCTACCACAAGCAATTAAAAATACCTAATATTTAAACACACCCTAAGCTTCTAATGAAATGATAAAAATATGAATGAAATGTCCTAAAATACAAGTAAATGTACTTAAGTACAAGCAATTAGCTAGGTCTAAAGGCATGAAATATAACTCTTTTCAAGAGTTATCACACCTCCAAACCTGAGTTATTGCTTGTCTTCAAGCAAAATACATATGAATGCATGAATGCACACATTTTCGCCCTTACATATAACTATCTTGCACTGTTAATCTATTAAAAGGACAACATATACATCAGTTCTCAACAGCCTTCTTTCTCTAAAAACATGGTCGAATTTTAAAGGTTCTTTTCAAGAAAGGTAGTGTAGAAAATTTGTCTCTAAAAATAAAATTTCCTAAGTACTCATATATGCTTTCTGGCAATATCAAATATCTTCTAATGCACTCAGTTCATTTGTTACCTAAACTCAAGTTACTTTATAACCCTTACTCACAGCCTTTTCAAGATATTTATTTGTACTTGTTTTTTTTCTCTTTTTTTCTTTATTATTATTTTTTTCTTCTTTTATAACATTAGGGGATTTAGCATGTCACAAAATTCTTTGACTTGATAATCACAATGGAGCATACACCGAATTACCTAGTACTCAATCATGTCACAATTTAAATATAAATCACTCTTGAAGCTAAGGCTTTTGATTAAAAAGAAGGATAAAGCAAACAAATACCTCCTTAAATACTCAGCCTATTGCTATAGTGGAGTGCCCCTTTTCTTTATTACATACTCTTACTTGGACTCACTTTTCTAGTCCACAGCATGATGGAGCAAACAAAGTGGTGCTGACTTACTCGATAATTCTAAGCATTAGAGTGCATATTGTCCTTTATTTAAGTAATGTCGTGGCAAAATGACTGAATTTGGCTTTGAAAACCCTAAGTTCATCAGAGAACACTCACTATAATCAAAAAGGAAAAAAACTGAGTATATGACATCTCATTTTTAATAATTAATTTTCATGTAATCTAACCTAAGCTAAACTTGCCTCATCCATTGTCACATGTTCTAGGTATATTGAAGAATATAAGCTTATCATCGAACATCACGAGTAAAGATTGAACTTCTTATAGACAAAACAATACTTAATAATCACATGACATTGGCAAACAACTTTACTATAATAGGATGAACATACATACTAGATATGTAATGCAACTTAAATGCAAAATACACCCCCAAACATAAGGGATGCATTGTCCTCAATGCATAAATAGATATATGCAAACTATCTATGTATAGGCAATGTCATGGCAAAATATATGCAATACAATATATATGAAAGAAAAAGAAAACTTTCCTTGCTTGGACTATATTGTAGATACTTCATTCTGTCCGACAGGTTGATTTATGAGAAGCAACCTTGTACTTTTACTTCCTTTTTATCCTCACAGTCAGTCTCAATGCTAACAAACTCTGTTTTCTCTAGTTCTTCCCCTGGTGCTTTGAGTGCATTCTTTTATTAGCAGGATTCGTCTCAACCGACTCTACGTCACTGACCCCGTCCCCTTCTGTAGTTTATTAAAAAAAGGAAATGAAATAACTAAGAGAAATTTAAATCAACAAAATGAAATAAAATAAAAATAATTTTCAAGATGTTTAAACATCTTGAAGATTAATGGGCTATTTGTCTCACTCTACATGAGCACGCTAGTAGTGCTTCAAGCATTGCCCATTAATTTTAAACGCGTCCCCTATTTTCCTGTCTTTGACATCAATAGCTCCATGTGGATATACATGAGCTACCGAGCATTGTTCATCAAAATTGAAAGGTCTATTTTGCTCCAACAAAGTGCACAAGGGTCTCCGCTCAAATGAATCTTTATCACTATCAGAATTGCTGTGGAAAAAACTTGTGAATTCTTCCTCCACTGTTGTTTCTATCAAGTCAATGGCTCAGCATTTTTCATGCTCATAAGCACATTTCAGGGCATTAAATACATTGAATGTGATCTGCTGATCATTCATCCTCATGGTTAGTTCACCTTTCTGCACATCAATTAAAGTTCTACCTGTAGCAAGAAAAAGTCTTCTAAGGATAGTCTGTACATCTTTTTCAGGTTTACATTCTAAAATAAGGAAATCAACAGGATAGATAAATTTATCTACACTTACCGGTATGTCTTCAATTCTACCTTTCTGATGGACGTAGGATGGATCAACTAATTGCAAAGTCACCGTAGAAGGTCTTGCTTTCCGAATTCCTAGCTTTCTAAATACATTTTCTTTTCCTGTTAAATGCCAAATTGTTTGCCTTGTTAGACCATGATTAAGGCCACTCTTATCATACACATCACAATTTATTCTCTTCCACGTTTTAACCTAGTCGATTCAGTTTCTTCCCACATTTTCATCCCATTTTGTTTTCTACTTTTATTCTCTGTTTCATTCATAACTGAAATAAAATCTAGCCTTTTTCATTTTCAAGCTTTCTATATTTTCTTCAATGGCTTTCTAAAAAGCTTCTACTTTGACCTTTGCCTCTGCGCGCACCTTCTTCAGTAAACTTGCTGAAGATAAATATCATAAAAATATTTCAAAAAGATCATTTTGCATGAAAAAATGATTCCTTTTTCAAGATGCTCCCTTCATGGGGTATACAGAGGCATCTCATCAGTTGTCGAAAAGCATGAATGGGGAATCTTCTATCTCTATCCTAACGATTTCTTCCTAAAGGTAGTGAAAGAGTTTTATGCCTACATTACTTCTCTTGACAATGCATTTGTATACGTGCATGGTGCATCAGTTCCATTTGATAAGGACTCCATCAATGCCCAATATGGACTATTTGAAGGTCCTGACGAGCATGCTGACTTTGTGAAGACAATGTCCCGAGAGTGCTTAACCCAAGTTCTCCTTGATGTTTGTGTGGAAGGTACATAAAAGTTAATTTTAAGAAATGATTGTTACACCGTCGATAGAGTCCTATTGAAGCCTCAATGCAAGATTTGTTACCATTTCTTGAAAACCTGTCTCATTCATTCTGCACATAATGCTACAATATCAAATGATCGATTATTGCTTGTCCTCTTCATAATGGTGGGCCAAAAGATTAATGTTGGAAACATTGTCTTTCTTGAGATTTATTTTTGTGCCCAAAACAATGTTGGCACCTTAAATTTCCCCTCACTGATCACTGCACTCTGCCAAAGGGTCAAGGTTCCTCTGTCACCAAATGAAGACCACCTTCCAAATAAAAGGGGCTATTACTATGCACATTACACAGAAAATGGCTGGCGAGGAAATGCTAAGGCAAATTGGCACACCTCCATCTTCTCCTCCTAGGACTACTTCTGTAACCCTCTCGACTTCTCACACTAATTTTGACCGACGAATGATTGAAGCTGTAAAGGGTTTGAAACAACAATTGTGTGTGTTGGAAAAACATCAGAAAAGGCTTATATTTGACTTTGGCAAAGCTCAAGAGGAGATGGCCATCTTTTAGAAATATGTCTGCCAACGTGATATTGCCATTCGTAAATCCCTGCAAAAGAACTTCTCCCGCCCAATGCCACTATTTCCTATTTTTCCTAAGGAACTGCTATTGAATCCTAAAGTAGAAAATGAAGAACCTAGTAAAGCTCCCACGCACAACTAGGAACCATAGAGAGATGAAGCTAGGACAGAATTTATCCACACTGAATCTGATGATGATGGAATGGATTCCACTCAGACTACTGCACCTGCACCACAATCCAAGGCCCCTATGACTTCCTAGAAATGTGCAGTTCATCAATTGATTGATGAAATTAGAAAGTTAGATACCGACGATGATGAGGAAGAGGTGCCCATCTACCAGCTTAAGAGAAAAATATTCAAGAATGCTACTAGTAAAATTGTTCAAGCTGATAGTGGTGACTAGGATAGGCAGTAACGTTACAAAGGAGCTGCAAGGAAATCCACAAAACTCAAGTAAAGTAACATTCTTCCCATCCAAGTTTTGATTTTGATAATTTTCATTCATTTTAGTTCATATCTATTAATTGCATTTATGTAGCTTTTAGTCATTTAACTCTTTCATGTTCATGCATTGAGGACAAAACATCCTTTAGGTTTGGGGGTGTGTTGTGCATATAGATTGCATTGTTAATTGTTCATATAATCCTTTTGCCATAACATTCAATTTCCATTCAACTGCCTGATTATGTGAATATATGGTCATTAATGATGTTCAATGAGGATAATAACTCTTCTTTGTAAACTTAGAAAATATTATGATAGTTGTTTAGGCATGTTTAGCAGAGGATAGTTGTTGAAAATGAATTTCTAAAAGTAAAATAATTGAAATATAAATGCAATTAGGCTATAGTAGCATTCTTTGAATAAATTTAGGAGTTCTTGACTTAAATTCAATATAGTAATAGTGTATAATTTATGTCATGGTAAAAAAATATGAATACTCCAATGTTTGAATCTGTTGAGTAGGTCAATAATATTTTGTTTGCTCCATTATATTGTTGACCAAAAAAATGAGTTCAGATATGAGTATTTGTCTATATATATATTTTAGGAACACTCCACTGAATTTTTAAGCTAAATTGCTAAGAAGGTAGTTGTTTGCTCCATCCATCTTTTTAGTTAAAAGCTTTTGTTTCATGAATGATATATATTCCAATTGTGACATGATATAATACATGACAGTCTAGTGTATGCTCCATTGAGGTTTTCAAGTATAAAATCATATGACAATATGAATTCCCTAGAAAAATTGTGTTGAAATTGAATAAATGTGAATAAAAAAATTGAGTTTAGGAGAGAGATAACCTAGGCATATTCAGAGGAAATCTGCTATAGTTTTAATTGCTGAAATATTTAGGAACTTTTACCTTTAGGAAACATTTTCTGCACTTCATTTTCTAAACAGGTTTAAAAGAACTGTACGTAACTTTTCTTTGTTTATATAGAAGATTGCTGCGAATAGAGGTACACAGTATGCTCATTATGTTTTGGCAATATAATTGGTGACTAATTGTTTTGGGAATTTCTTGCATTCATGCACATTCAAACATTATTTGCTTGAGGACAAGTAATAATTTAGGTTTGGGGGTGTGATAACTCTTGAAAAGAGTTATATTTTGGGCCTTTAGATGGAATTAATTGTTTGTAACTAAATACATACATTTGCAATTTTAGGATAATTTTAGAACATTTCTTAATAGTATGGATTGCATTATAATGGTCACAATTTGTTACTTTTATTACTTGGGGAAGAAAAAGTTGTGGTTGTAGTTAAACATTGGTGCAGGTAGAAGAAAACAATGAAGAGGATGTAGAAGGAAAATAAGGGAAGGGAAACATTGCCGTGGCAAATCATGAGATTAATTGTTAACACAATTGCCATGGAAATTCCGGAAGATGACTCAACACTCTATCCATGTCACTCTCAACCAACTAGACATGTATTAGAAAAACCACCCCGAAAAAGAGGAGAAACAAATGTGTGTTGAGAGGGACGAATCCAGCCAATAAAATAAGGAAAGAGAAGAAGAAAGAAAACGAGGAGAAATTTGGTGACAGGGGGTTTTTCTCTTTTTTGGAGAATTCCAAAGAAATAAAGGGTAGCAGCTTAAGAGAGTATAATACAGGCGTAAAGAAGGGGGAGAGACAGTTATCTATGATTCACATACAATCTGAATATCAAAGAAAAGTTGGAGTGTGGCGAGAATTCCTACATTTCTACCTTTATTTTCTTGATTTCTATGATTCGAGCTTATTTGAGAATGTTGATGAATGATTTTATTCTGATGTTAACTTTTCCACCCATGAGCTAAATCTTTTCTAGGTTGGATTTATTTGGGTGAATGTTTTATAATCTTTAATGCTCGTGATTTGAGATTTTTTATGTCACTGTTTCATTCGATTTATGGTTATTTTAAATACATGCATGCAAGCTCTAGACATAGTTGATTGTGTGTTGTGTTCTTAGATGTATTTTTAATTCTGAAAAGGTTAAATATACTGGATCTTGAACCGTTTGATGTAAGTGAATACTAGATAGAATATTCGTAGCACTCTAGACATAGATGTTGTGAGTTATACAGAGAAGAATGTTCACTGTAGTTATTAAACCAGAGTTCTATAGACATACATTAACTTAGATTTCTAGCTTAAGGTCTAGTTATCGAAAGAGGCAAGTTACAGAAGTGACTCTCTGAACAGTTGATTAGACAATATTTTTCCATGGCATTATTTTGATATTAACATTTCACCTGAATAATTCCAGCCCTATTCATTCAACAACATAAATACTCTTGCTTTTCTCTGTAATTTGCCACAAAATTTTATTTGTCATATAAATTATTTGTTTTTAGCATTTGATTTCCTTAATTCATTATACAAACATCTTATTCAACTTAAGAATATTTCCTGCTATTCAGTCTAGTTAATAGGATTATAACAACTTACTCAATTTTTTTTACCAATTTCCGATCCCTATGGAGATGATACTTACTTATTACTTTATTACTTGAATGACATGTACACTTGCACACTTGTATTAGTTATTTATACACAACAGGTGTTTTCACCCAAGTGACACTCCTCTCGGACTATCTAGAAGTCAAAAGTGTAGTTTTGTCGAAGGATACCTCGGGCCCTTAGGTATCGATTCAATTCTTCATCAGTGGTGTTGCATTCATACATGGGAACAACCACGCACTGGGTATTCTCAAGACATCTGAAACTGATCTTAACCGCATATCTGGGGTTGTCGTTTCTACTGCTCTAGCCACAGTCACCATGACCTCTTTTACATGTATTTGTTCAAACCATTTTAAGTTAATTGAAAAGGATAGAGAATGGGGGAATTACCTCTGAAGAAAATGTGAATTGAAAACTAAAAGAAGTAAGTAGCTTTGACAAAAAATAAATTTAAGGCTCCAATGATAAAGCAAATCGTTTGGGAAATTGCTTAAGTTCCAATATTTATAAGGAACCAAACGTTTATAAGAAGTTTTAAAATTTAGGCCAAATGTTCAAATTCTTTAATCACAGCTTGGCACTTGTCGAGGCTGGGGTTATATGACATTTGAAAACACGAGGCTACCTACCAATATTTTTCCATGAGCTTAGAATCTGCCAATTGAGATCTACAGACTGTATGTCTCAGATGAGGAGTTTGTTATGACTATGTTAGGCATTCTGCCAAGAAAAATTATGCGCATGATCTGGTGAGTTGGCCATCGGCGAGTTGGCCGTGCATTCTTTGCAGTGAGATCTTCAAGTTGGTAAAAAATTTGAGGATGAAATTTCCTAAAGGAGGGGAGAGTTGTCATGCCTCGAAAAGTGATAGATCTGTGAAGATGAGTAAGGTTGATAGGTAAACTATTGGGCGCGTTGTGGTAACATAATCCACTACCTTGTTGGCTTGATGGCGAGTTAGAATATTGGCGTATACTAGCGTTAAATCATCCACCTGTTGGCGATATTTCAGCCAAGAAAGTGAGCGCCTATAAAAGAGTGTGCCCTAGAGTTGTGTTTGAACACTAAGAGCTTGTCAAATGTATGGGGGAACTTGTAAGAGACTTAATTGTCATTAATACCAAACTGAACGTGAGTTACCACCAAGATATGGTATGTTTGATTTGTATGAGTATTGTTCAATTGGATCTTATATCGAGTTTGGTTGGGAATTGTTGAGACTTTGCAGCAACAAAAACAAAAATTAGAGTAAAGAGCAAGATGTATGAAAGATTTCTTGTACACTAAAATAAGCCAACTAAACAAATCATCACAAGTAGCATGGCTGACCATTTCTCAACAGGAGTTAATTAGATTGGTTACCCTCCCCATAACTGGTCAACAGTAAGGTTAACCTTCGTCGAGTTTTCTTTTACCTACCCTTGATTTGGTAGGGAAATCAGGGGGTCCGAGAGCATATTTATAGGAGGGACCATTTTAGATTGTTTTTCTTTCTCCTTAGTGTTCAAGTTCTTCTCTCTAACCTTGAAATTTTCTTATTCGTTAAGATCAAACAAAGATCTAGTTTAATTAGCAAATGGTTCTGCATTATGGTAAGTTTTACAACTTTGCACCTTACGATTATAGAAGGAAAGAGTATTACAGGAAAGCCCTACATGGGGGTCGCATGTAGTTGAAATGTTAGTAAAATGTCTGTAATGAGGATTCTAATAGAAATCTTATGATCTTTTAAGTAGTTGTTACTACTGGGTTAGGAAAGACAAACGAAATAGAAACTCTAGGTCGAAGTAAAAGTAGGTTTCTAGTGAGCCTCTGAACCTAACTCTTACATGCCATTTTTGTTTAATATGTTATGGTTGATGTTCCTGTGATAAATTCGCTCATGGAGTCATGATAGGTGTGATAAGTTGTGTTGTAGGCATGAGTATGGTTATTGTCTAATACCTTCCTATTATACGATTCCAGTACTGGCAAACCTGTGTCATATAAAAATATGGTAAGAAACTTTATTTCTGATGCCTACGGTAGTGCAATTTTATTGCAAATCAGGCTGGCAGATCACGACCCAACCTTGCGGGTGAATATGATATGTGTAAGACCATGTGAGTGAGACCCTATGGCATTATTTGATAATACACCAAGATAGAGAGATGGTGTAAGACCATGGAAGTGAGGCTCTGATAACTCTAAATTATATAGGTTTCTAAAGCACATTTTAACTTAGAATTTGTGCAAATCCTGAGTATTTTGATAGCTAATTATGTATTTTTAATACATATTGAGAATCTTGGCACAATTAAAGTAAGATTGTAATTTTTGAGTAATTAGGTGCTAATGTTACATAATTTTACTTTATGTTGATGCATTTTGAAATTCCATAATTTTTGCTAAAATTGTTGCAACTTGGTACACTGATTTGTTCAATGTTTGAAGCTAGTATGGATGACACATGCACATGAGATGAATATCAATCAACATGGGATGGCAAAGCTTGAGTATTGGACTCAAGGAAATTAATTCTAACCCAGCTTGGAAGTGGGTTGATGAAAGGAACGAGTTTGCTCCTCACATTGAAGCCCAAATCGTCTATCAAGGGGGAAAGAGTCTAAATTTGACAATAAGTAGTCCAACCAGATTTGGAACAATTAATTAAGGGTCCCTACATGTGTAAAATATTCACAAAATAGCCCCAACAAAATCCCATGGTTTTCATCCAACCCGTGCTCTTCAATGAAGCAAAAATAAAGCTAGAATCATGAAATAATCAACCCCTCTTTCCACAAAATATGGTCGGCCATGCATGTCTGATTTCAAGGAATTTTTATGATTAGAAAACTCTCAATCCTTCCCTCATGTGTAAATACTACCCCCCATTCACCTCTCAAGGCATTCATCACAAGACTCATTCACTCACCAATCTCTTTTCTCTCAATATCTTCATTTGTAACATCAAAAAATCGGGTTAGAAGAAATTGAGTTTTAAAATTAAGAGTGGTTATCTCTCAATATTGAGTCTAGATTTTAGCAGTTTTTGATAAGTAAATTGATCTGGTTTAGTGGATAAGTGTTCTAGTTATGAATGTGAGGTTCTGGGTTCGAATCCTATCTCTTAAAATTTTTCTATTTTTAATTAAAACACTATCTTTGGACATATGAGTTAGAAGTTAATTTTGATCAATTGAAGACAACAATGAGCTTAGTGGTTCTATGGTTAAGCTTTTGTGTACTCTTTTGTTTGGTGTTCGAATCCCTATGAAAGCAATAGAGAAACATTTTATTTTGAATTTCTTTGTGTGGTAGTTTATTTTTGTAGGTTAATTAAACTTCCCAAAAACCTCCTGTGTTTATTCTACATTCGTTTTCCATTTCTTTTCTGCCATTCCTCCTTTGTTTCTTTATTTTTTCCTCACATTGATTCTTCTCTTCAACTTACCTTTCTTTTTGCTATTTTACACCAAATTGATTTTATATGAGGTTTGACTTCTCTTGCCTAGTTCAATTCAATTGTCAGTAAGTTTCGATTTAAGGTTGTGTCAAAAGTTCTTTTACATAACTTTGATTTTGTACGCTAATATTAGAGATTTCTTTATGAATGAGTCGTTTGATTTTTCTCTTGGAAACACGAAAATATACACACTTTTTCATGCATTTTTAAACTCAAATTCATGCAGTTTTGGTAAAATTCTCATCGAAAAATATATAATAATTATAAAATAATTAAATGCACTCAAATTATGAACATGTTGAATTTTAATTAATTTTATATCAAATTTTGATTAATTTTTCTTATTTTTGACAGATTCACACAAAGGGCGAAAAACGGCTCGACAGACACTACTAGAAGTGCAAAACAGAGAAGTAATTTTGGAGCATCAAGGCGAATTAATTTTGCAACCTAAGACGGTCGAAATTATGTGTATTAATTCATAATATAATTAATTTTAATTTTCAATCAATTTAATTCAGGTTAAATAAATTATTATTAATTAATTATCAAAAAGGGCATAGTTGAGGTGAACCGAGAAAACCGATCCAACCGAGCATTGGGCAGCCCAAAATCGTCCCCAATAAGCTTGTTTGGCTGATTATTTGGCTTGAAAAATGGCCCTTGAAGACTCCTTCAATTTGCATTCAAACCCCTCCACTATTCATGCATTTCAAGATTTGCCCCTACCTAAAAATAACATGTTTGAAATTTATTATAATATATAAATGTTTTTGATTTAATTTAATAAATAAGATGATAATAACTAGTATATAATTAAATTTATTATAATATATATTAATTATTATCAACTTTGTATAGAATTAGGATTTGTTTAAATTTGATCATATTTTATAGTTTTTCAATAAATTAATAGCAAATAATAATTTAACATGCATTATATTAATTATTAATTGTTGTTAAATCTATGTAGAATTAGAACTTAGAATATTTTTATTATTAATTTGTTCTAAGAATTCTACTCAAAATCCTACTCCCTTCACTATAAATTTCACCCAGCTTTTCCACTTTTTCACGTGACATCAACCTAGCCACACCAACACCCACATTCGACACTAGCAGCCCCAACACACACTGTGCGTGCCAACAGCCTAGCAGCCTGCTCCTTGTCGCTACACCTGCCCACACGTCAAGCTCCAACAGCCTCAACACCAGCTCTCGCTAGGCCTGCTCGACACACACCTGCTTGTAGCCCACTCTCTCGCACATTGTTGCTGCCTCCATCGTGCCAAGCCACACCTAGTGCACTGCTGCTCCCTTAAGTGCCGCTGCCGCCTTGCTACTCGCACCAACACCCTTGCCTATCGCACCACACCATCAAGACATCCTACAACCATCCCTAAACCGACCTATTTTACTTTATATTTATTTTCTTTGAGTTATTAATCTTTACAAAAAGGTGGTAAGACAAAATTTTCTCCTAAATTTCAATTTTATTTAATTATTTAATTTTTCAATTTATTGAATTATTAATATTTTATACTAATTAAATTTTTGAGAAAATATTTTTTTAATCTTATGATTAGGTTAATCATGCCTTGCAAAAGAACTCGTGCCTCTTCCCAAATTGATGAATCACAAAACAGATTCCACTATAAAGAAGCCAAAGTAAGATATGAAAGTGTTTTTAAGAATCAACAAATGCACCCAGAAAAAGGCTTTATGCTGAAAGAAAGAAACTATATTGATTTCATGGTGCACATTCGAGAAATTGCTGAAGCTCTCAATTGGGAGTTATTTTATGAGAAAAGACCTAGTGCAGATGAGGAGTTAGTTTGTGAATTTTATACAAATTTGATCTCAAATGAATTAACGAAAGTTTTTGTTCGAGGAATCAAGGTACTGATAACCTCAAACACTATTAATGAATTCTTTGAATTACTTGATTTCGAAGACAATGAATATTCTTCCTTGATGAGCAATATTGAGTTTGAAAATCTACAAGAAATTCTCGAGGAACTTACAATTCCAGGTTCTAAGTGGACTGTGTCAAAGCAAAGAATTTACACTTGTCGCAGAGAATATTTGACACCACTAGCGAAGGTATGGTTCTATTTCATTCGATTCAGCCCTATGCCTATTTCACATAGGACTACAATTTCATTAGAGTGAATGGTCTTATTATACTCGATTTTAACTGGAAAGACCATTGATGTGGGAAAAATCATCCTGAGAGAAATGCAGAATTGTGCTGCTAGACGATCTGGCCCAGCTTACTTTCCCTTACGATAACCATTTTGTGCTTGAAAGCTAAAATTCTTGTAAATGTAAAGAAGATAGGTTATAGCCAGGGAAGAATCATAGATTGGGACCTCTACCGAATAGCCGGAGGCTTTGTTCTACAGCAACGAGTTGAAGCAAGTGAGGATCCTGAAGAAGAAGAAGAAGAAGAAGAAGAAAAAGAAGAAGAAGAAGAAGAAGAAGAAGATCCCACAGAGATCGAACTGATGCAATCAGCAAAATCCCTAATACGACTGAACTAATGGAACCAATAACCGAGCTTGACGTCGTAACTTTAATGTTCATGACTCAATCACCTCACCCAGATCTTCGAGATGAGCTGTCCAAGTTGATGGACATAATGCAACATATGCAGTGGAAACGACAAGCTTACTAGAGATATTAAAAAATACGAGATGACTCAATGAGAAGCTCTCTTACGAAAATATTCGATGACCCATTTATTTTTGTCCCTGAATTTCTAGATTTTATATTTGAACCATGGAGTCCACTATCGAAGAGGGAGCGAAAAGATTCATACAAAAACAAAAATGATGGAGCAAAAGATGAGTCCAATTCAGAGGGATCTGCAAATAAATAAAAAGGGGGGATCTTGACTTTATTTTATTTCCGTTCTTAGGTTATTTAATGTTTTAGGATTAGGTTTTATTAGGAATTTTTATTTTCGCATGATAAAACAAGAGGTGGAAATCGTAAATAAAAATGAACAAGTTGCAAAGTACAAAGTGTGGCAATAGATATATACATGTCTAGGATTGGATCTAGAGAGAGCTTGGTACTTAAGTAGAGGGGACCGAAAAATTGAAATTATTTCCACTCAGAGTAAAATTTTCTTTTAGTTATGATTAGGTTATATTTTGTTTCAAAATTTGAAAATTTGTTAAGTATGCTAAACTTCAGTATGAATAGTGTTCAGTTATTTTAATAATTCTTATGTTAACTGAAATATGATATAAATGTATTTTTAATAAAGCATGCAAATCGTACCATAAAATTTTTAGTTCCTTAGGAAAGTTAGGCATGCATGAAAGTTTAAGTCTTTAGAATTGACTTGTTACTTTCTTAAGGTGAAATCCTAGGAAGCATGGAATGTTGAAAATGATTTAGGCAACCTTTGTTTGGATCGTTTGAGCCTTTCAAGCCAACCTTGATTAATTTTTATCCCTTGAAACCCAACTTTGAGACTATATAGCCTAATTTTAATTGAACCCTTGAAATTTTTAGCCATCGTTTTTCTCTTAATTATCTTTAAATTGTCCCAAACACTAGACTCACTACTATTTAGAATGTTCTTTGAAAACAAGTTTGGGGGAGTTGAAAAGAAGTATCAAATGCTCAAAAAAATTGTAGTATATACAAAAAAATGCTCTTAAAAAAAGAGAGCATACGTACTTGAAAGAAAATAGATGTACAAAAGAGCATGTAAGAGCAAAATAAGTTGGTGCATTGAAGGTAAAGATTCTGAAGGTCTGATTGAAGCTGAGTCTAGGGTTTAAAGCCTAAATTTATCTATCTTTTACCTACCCCTAGCCTAGCCACGTTACAACCTAATTAAAAGGCCTATTGATTCAAGTTTCTATGCTACCTACATTAGTGGAGAGAAATCACTATGTTCAACATATGAAGGTCTAAGTTAAACTTAATGATTGCAGCATTAATCTTGAATAAGGGAATAAAATCAAATTGATAGGGATTTAACATGTCTTTATTTGGAAGCATTTAGTCTGTTTTTGCTATCATAAGAATAATTGAGATTAATTTGAATCATATTTATACTGAAGTAGCGTAAATCTCAAAATTCTTATTCTTGAGCATAAGTTTATTGAAATCATAATTTTGGGAAGAATGTTATCTTGAAGGAATTTTTAAAGGCTTTTCTGAGAAATTCTTTTCAAATTTGTGCATTACTCGATACGAGCAATGAATTAAGTTTGGGGTGTGGAAACACGAAAATATACACTTTTTCATGCCCTTTTTAACAAATTCATGCACTTTCGGTAAAATTCTTGTCAAAAAATATATAATAATTATAAAATAATTAAATTACACTCAAATTATGAACATGTTAAATTTTAATTAATTTTATATCACATTTTGATTATTTTTGACAGATTCGCACAAAGAGCGAAAAACGGCTTGACAAACACTACTAGAAGCGCAAAATCGAGAACCAATTTTGAAGCATCAAGGCTAATTAAATTTTCAGCCTAAGATGGTCCAAATTATGTGTATTAATTCATAATATAATTAATTTTAATTTTAATTCAATTTAATTTGGTTTAAATAAATTATTCTTAATTAATTATGAAAAATGGTCTAGTTGAGCTGAACCGAGAAAACCGATCCAACCGAGCACCGGGCAGCCCAAAACCGTCCCACATGCTGACCCAATCAGCTAGTTTGGCTGATTATTTGGCTTGCAAAATGGCCCTTGAAGACTTCTTCAATTTGCATTTGAACCCCTCCACTATTCATGCATTTCAAGATTTGCCCCTACCTAAAAATAGCATGTTTGAAATCTTCAAACGTGCCACATGTGCGGCCAACCATGGGTGGAGTCTTTGGATGTTGATTTTGAATATTTTCAGTAGCCTTCTCAACCTATAAATACCCCCTTGTCTGCTCACTTCAAACACATCTCAAAACCATCCATTCTTAACTTTTCTCTCTTCATTATTCTTCATTTTCTTCCCTATTTCTTTACCAATTTCACCTCTTGAAAAAGAGTCCTTAAACCAACATTTGGAACAGCATTAAAGTGTTCATTGAAGGCTCGGTTCAATAAGAACAAGCAGAGAAGGAGGAGAGGAGCAAACTAGTCAAGCCTCGGAGAAAATTTGATTCTTGTTCCCTATCCTTTTAAATTTTGTTGTTGTTATGATGAACATGTCTATGAATATTTGTGATGTTGATATGTTTAATTTAATTAATATGGCTTAAATTTAATTCGTGTTAGTGTAAGGTTATTCTTGCATTAAAATTGTAAGGTAACTAATGAGTTATTAAAATTGTGTTTGTGTTGTTATAGGCCTCTGTAAGATGTTTGATTAAGTAAAACCATGACTAAGTTATTCTTGCATTAAAATTGTAAGGTAACTAATGAGTTAATTATTTAAACAGATTGAAATTGTAATTAATTGACGCGCTACTTAATTAGTGCATATTTAATCATCTAAGGTAGTTGAGGGTTAAATTAGCAACGGTATCTAACGATACATTAGCCTTGCATAACTTGCAAGATTATTGTGATTAAATTGTTTCAAGGTAGAAATACATTGTTACCTCACGTAATCTTTTATGTGCTTATGAGATTAAATTAATTGTTTGAATTGGTATAAAGATATGTACAAGAGATTATTTTAATTTCATAAGTACGTTTATGTATTAACACATTTGCTTATTAAAATTTGTTTAATCGGTTGAATTAACATAGAGATATAGTTAAGAGATAAATGAATTTTGGTAGGTAAGTATGTTCATAAGTTAGCAAATTACCGAGTTGCCGTGAATTTATTCGTAACGACATAAACATGAGTTTAATAATTCTAAGTTAAGAAATGTAATTAATCTAGCACAATTATGCCATCTTGATTAAAATCATCTTTTGAAATTGTGAATTGGAACTTTTATTTTATTTTTATTTATTTTACTTAGTTAAAATCTTAGTTTTTAATCACCTCCTCAAATCAAAATATTTTTCTTCACCAAAGTGTTTTTAATTGCATTCATAAATAATTCTTTTCATAGTCTCTGTGGGTATGATAACTCGACATTTATTTGTCACTTTATTACCTGTTGCGATTGTGTACACTTGCACTCCATCGTTCTATCGCTATAATGTCATTTTAGGGGTGAGAATTCATCCTTTTTGTTTCTGCATCAAATCCGTAATAGGTGGGTAACAAAAACCCAAATTTTTGCAATTTACGAATGCTGAAAAACATGGCCTTCTACGCCCATGGCTGTGTGTCAAGCTGTGTGGTAGACTGTGTGAGGCATTATTTATGGTCACACGGTCGTGTGTCTAGGTCATGTAACTCATTGTTTGGGACTACACGGCCGTGTGTGAGGCTGTGTGATAGGCTGTGTGAGTCACTAAGAGGGCCACAAGGGCATGTGCTAGGCCGTGTGGGCCATACGGGCCAGATAGTCAGGCCGTGTGGGTCAAAATTTTGAAATTTCCCCGAGGATCGTGAAGGTCATCTGGACCGAAGGTAGGACTTCTGTAGGTGTAACGCTCGGGTTTGTGCAAGTGTACACAGTCATTATCAAGTAATAAGTAAGTATCGAATTACCGTCTCCATAGGGATTGTATTTGTGCTAAGTCACTTAATTTGTAAAATTATATTAACAATTTGGTAAATAAAAAAAACACAATATAGTTGAGAAGTGGTGATTAAAATATATTAAACTAAATGCAATGATCCCTAACGCAAATTATCCTAAGTATGAAAACTATATAAATGAAATAGATTTTAGTAAAAGTAAACACAATTTGCAACAATTATAACATAAATAAACTAGGATAATTACTTTAATTAAACTTAATTTATTATCAACATGCTTAGTAACATTCGGAAAAACATTCCATAGCAACTTGATCTTTCATGAGTTTGGAAACCACATTAGGTCCTTTCAGAATCCTTTACTTAGTAAATATGCTTTTTATTGATCCTTATTTACTAAAGGTTTCTTAGCATTCGTGTGAGGTAACAGGGACATGTTAGGTTTAGAACAATTTAATCACACAAATGTAAAAACTATGCAGATACCAGAGCTTGGTTAGAGTTGTTATGCAACCTACAATTTAATCAGGTTAGGATCTAAATTGAGCATGCACATTTCAATTATTCGTCCATTAGCCGTCGCCTGGTTAGGATCACTCAACTAATTCAGGTGCATTTCAATCACGTATGAACGGAATACAGACTTGATTTTAATTGAAAACACGATCGATTGAGGCACAAACATTATAAGCATGAATCAAATAAATATTATTTAATCAAAATAATCATCCTAGCTTAAATAAAATTAAGCTATCATGGTTGTAAATAAGAACAAAAAACACATAGCAAACATCTTTATATTAAATTAAAGAAAAGAAAGATTAAACTCAGAGTAGCTGTCACCCAAGGCTCTGACTGACGAGGCTCCTTCACTTCTTTGCTTTGCTCCTTTGCTGATGGCTCTCCAAGGTAGCCGACCAAGGGTTCTTTAAGAGGCTTAATTGCTAAAATTCTTATGCAAGGATGATGAAAGGGAAAGATAGCTAAAAGAGTTAAGAGAATGGCGAATGAGTGAGAGATGATAGGATGAGGGATGATTGAAAAAGTGAGAAATGAGCTCTTATGTATAGGTAAGGCAAAGGAGCTAGTTTGCTAAAAATAGGAGTGTCCATCCTTTGAAACTTCCTCCAAGAGTGGCCGACCATGAATTGAGGAAAGGTGGCTGATTTTGTAATGCCTCAAAATTTGGGCCTAGAAGTATTGGGCCTTGAGCAAGGGAACGGTTAGGACACTGTGCACAAAAGTATGTCTGCTTTGGTGGTTAAGGGTCTTGAGAGGAGTTGGAAAAGTCCTGGGTTCAATTCTGGGCTTTAGCAAAAATTTTGGTTTGAAGTGAATAAAACCCTAGATGCTTGGTTGTAGGCCTTTTAAATTATTGTGTTAAAAAAATATTTTGGTTGTCTAGTGGTTGTGGCATCATTAAGGTTATAAGGGAGCCTGGGTTCAAGTCTTGGCTCTTGCAATTTATTTTGGTTTTTCTTTTAAGGGAACCTGGACTTTGGCCTTTAGACCTTAGTAAATTAAAGATAAAACGTGACACAAAAGAGCTTGGGGCAAGGAGGCAAGTGGCCTGTTGAGCTATTGAGGGGGGATTGGGTTCGAATCCCATTACAAGCAAAAAGGATATTTATTTTGCTAGTATGAGGCAGCAGGAGTTTGAGGTGGTTTCGAACTTTGTACGGTGAAGTTTGAATTGGTCTTGGATGGAATTGTGGAGCAAATCAAAGAGGAGATTGGGGAGAGAATCAAGGAATTTCGAATATGGGAGGTTGGTAGGGTGTTGTGGCCGAGTGGGATTCTAAGGCTTTAGTGGAATTCGGCTAGGGGAAATAGGGAGCATTTTCGGCACTAGGCATTTCTTTGTTCAGTTTTGTGGAGTTTTAGAAGAGAGTGTAGAATTTTCTTTGGGTTTTTACCATTCGGGGATTTCTTTTGGGTTTTGCGTTTTAGCTATTGAGGTGACCAAAATTGTTGCTATTTCCTACCTTTCTACATTTTTCGAATAGGTAACTTTATTTTTGGTCTCATTTTTCTTTCTCTGCCGAACACCATATTCTGTTTTCTCTACTCTTCTAATAGTGCCGCGTGCACTTCTCTTCTCTCTTCTCTCTATTCTTCTATTTTCTTTCAAAGTCAAACTTACTCACCATTTTCTTCTTCTCTGCTTCCCATTCTTATCATCCCAACCGATTTCTTCAAGGCTCTTTTGTGAACTTTCAGTTACCATCCTTTCTCTATTGTGCTTGGCCAAATATACCACAGCTTCTTTAATGGATTTCATCATCATCAATTGCGGGTGTTAAAATCTCCAGAAGAGAAAAGAGGATTCTCTAGTGTGTGGAGGCGTTCCAAATCTTCCCTTCACCAACTGTTTGATCGTTGGGGTGTAAGTTGGTTGGTAGGCCGAATATGTTGTGATTTTGGTGTTGGAGTTTTCTTAAATCATATTCGAGTAACCATGTCCGTTTGATAAAATTGCTACTTGAGCAGATAATCATCAAAAATGTGGAATTGTGTCTTGGCCAAGAATATTAGAATAGACCATAGTTCTTATAATCGTGGTAGGTGATGATTGTTTAAGTGCGGTTTAAGTACTTGAAAAATTAGTTATTGAAGGGCTGACCGAATATTCAAATCAATGTAGGTTGGTGCCAAGAGGTGTTTCGCTAGCTTTCGTGAAAAGGTGTGTAATCACATTGTCTTTTCTGTGAATCGGGAAAAGCCAACAAATCGAAAATACGAATGATTGAGGCCATATGGGTGTGTAAATGCTCGTGTGCTGAATCGAGCCCACGAAACACGGTGTTAGACTGTAGAGGCCACCACGAGCATTCTAGTGCTCTTGGGCCATTATGGGCCTCGTTAGGCTAAAATGGGTCGTGTGGGCCCTACACGGATAAAATCCACGTTAAGTGGCAAATACTAGACTGGGTTATGTAGTTTGCATAGTCATGACTGAATTTGGGCTAAATGGGCCACACGAGCGTGTAGGCCCACTTGGGCCGAATATGGGCCTTGGGCCCATTTACAGCATTATCACCATTTAGGTTATCTATGTCGCTAGAGGGTAAATGACTGATTTGTGCTATGGTTTGATTAACTTAACTGTGAACGATATGACTGATTTTGAGCGTGGCATACTGCATACACGACATACTGCATGGGGTTGGGATCTTGTATGGGAGGAAGTGATTGATATGTGAGGGTCGCACGGGTCGCATGAGACGACTGTGGAGCAACCGATGGCTTTTAGCCGATTCTGTGATTGGCAGCTCTGCTGCAATATTGGTTAGTGCCGCAACCGGTGCTGCATAAGGAGTGTAGGGATGGGTGGGTCGATTTAATCCCAACAGGAGTGTAGGGTTGGACAGGAGATGGAGTGCAGGGTTGCTATGGGTATTTATGCATTGCATATACTGATTCTGATATTGAGATGGGTTATGGCTCAAATATATGTGATATGTGCCATTTGATATGGGCTCAGGCCTAACCGAAGCTGATAGGGGCTAAGGCCATTTGCCACCGTTATCGTAATAGGCTAAGGCCCATGATGATAATATTACTATTAAGGGCTCAGGCCTAGACTGATTCTGTTTCTTTAATAAGGGGATTACACACTGAGTTTTCGTAAACTCATCCCGTTTTTAACCTTTTAGGTAATCCCCGATGTTAGACGGTTCGGAGCTGTGAAGGACTCAAACAGGGCCACACAACTGCACATGTTTTATTCTATTTTGCTCATTTACTTAAGTAATTTGATTTTGATTCGGGTTGTAATAAGGCCTCTATAATTTATGGATTTTAAATTTAGGATTTGATGTGATTGTGATTTATATCTGCTAGAAGTAGAACATGGTTTTCCAAAATAATAACTATTTTCTAACATTACATTTTCGCACCTCAATTTTTAAATATAACATTCTCGTAGATCATTTGCTTTAAATTAAGCTTTCTTTAACAATAAGGTTTTGAAGGTAATAACTTTTTAATAAATCTCGATTGAAAATAAACAAACGCAAACTGAGGTTTTATACAAGTTTTAAATCGCAAGAAGTTTGAAATTTCAAGAAAGGTTTTTAATGTAAACATGGTTTTTGAAAAACACTTAATGTGACACGCTAGATTCGAGCCTAACTTCTAGGCCAGATGTGGGGTGTTATAGATTTTTCCTTGATTTTTAGTCAATTTGAGTGCCATAACAACTCAGGACTAAGACTCGATCATCAACAAATCTTCGGGAAAATCTCTGATTTCTTTAAATTTTCAAGGAATTTGTATAATTAAACCAAAAAATGGTTTATGACATCCTTGTACAGCCGATAATTGGGTTGACTTGGTCCCTAATTTGGACGGTTTTGCAATTAGAAGAAAACTCTTGGACTTGTTCAAAAATAGTAGATAGTTTAAAGGACGAAATAATATAATTTAACCACTTTAATTAATCAATTTACTTAATTAATTAAAACCCAATTTTATTAATGAAATATTAAAAATAAATTATTAAATATAACTTTATATTTTATTATTTAGTTTAATCATGCATGACTCACTTTATAGCTTAAAAATATAATATGTAACTCCTCAGAAATTGGGCTTAGAAGTATTGGGCCTTGAGCAAGGGAACAGTTAGGAAACTGTGCACAAAGGTATGTCTACTTTAATGGTTAAGGGTCTTGAAAGGAGTTGGAAAAGTCCTGGGTTCAAACCTGGGATTTAGCAAAAATTTTTGTTTTAAGTGGATAAAACCATGGATGCTTGGATGTAGGCATTTTAAATTATTGTGTTAAAAAAATGTCATAAGGAAGCATGTGGTCTAGTGTTTGTGGTGTCATTAAGGTTACAAGGGAGCCTGGGTTCAAGTCTTGCCTCTTGCAATTTATTTTGTTCTTTTAAAGAAACCTGGACTTTGGCCTTTAGACCTTTTTATTAATTGAAGATAAAATGTGACACAAAAGAGCTTGTGGTCTAGTGGTAAGTGGCGTGTTCAAGGTTGCAAGGGAGCTCAATTTTGAGTCTCATGATGCGCAAGGGAGTATTTATTTTATGTCCTTGCTGCATGAGAGATGGAGTTTGACCAAAAATCTGTCAAGAAAGTTTGATTTGGTCTTGGAGGGTTTTGTGGAGCAAATCAAGGAGGAGATTGGGGAGAAAATCAAGGAATTTTGAAAATGGGAGGTTGGTAGGGTGTTGTGGCCGATTGGGACTCTAAGGCTTAGTGAAATTCAGCTAAGGGGAAAGGAAGGGAGCATTTTCGGCACAAGGAAAATCTTTGTTTGGTTTTGAGAGGGTTGAAAGAGAGGTGCCGAATGTTCTTTGGGATTTTTCTACCATTCGGGGTTTCTTTTGGGTTTGCGTTTTAGATATTGAAGTGATCAAAATTTCCACTACTTTTCCTTCTTTCTACATTTTCTGAATAGGTAACTTTCTTCTTGGTCCCATTTTTCTTTCTATGCCGAACACCATATTCTGTTTTCTCTACTCTCCTAATAGTGCCGCATGCACTTCTCTTCCCTCTTCCTTCTATTCTTATATTTTCTTTCAAAGTCAAACCTACTCTCCATCTTCTTCTTCTCTGCTTCCCACTCTCTCCATCCTAACCGATTTCTTAAAGGCTCTCTTGTGTGCTTTCAATTACCATCCTTTCTCTATTGTTCTTGTCCGAATATACCTAAGCTTTTCTAACTGATTTCATCATCATCAATTTCGTGTGCTAAAATCTCGAGAAGAGAAAAGAGGATTCTCTAGTGTGTGGAGGCGTTCCAAGTCTTCCCTTCACCAATCGTTTGATCGTTGGGGTAAGTTGGTTGGTAGGCTGAATATGCTGTGAGTTTGGTGTTGGATTTTTCATAAATCATATTCGAGTAACCATGTCCGTTTGATAAAAATTGCTACTTGAGCAGATAATCATCAAGAACGTGGAATCTTGCCTGGTCCAAGAATCTTAGATGAGTAGGCCATATTTCTTATAATCATGGCAGGTGATGATTGTTTAAGTGTGGTTTAAGTACTTGAAAATATTAGTTATTGAAAGGCTGACCGAATATTCAAATCAATGTAGGTTGGTGCCAAGAGGTGTTTCGCTAGCTTTCGTGAAAAGGTGTGTAATCACACTGTCTTTTCTGTGAATCGACAAAAGCCGAAAGGTCGAAAAGCTGGAAATACGGCGACTGAGGCCACATGGGCGTGCAAAGGCTTATATGGTGAACCGAACCCACGAAGCATGGTGTTAGACTGTAGAGGCCACCATGAGCGTTCTCGTGCTCTTGGGCCATTCTGGGGCTTATTGGGTTGAAATGGGTCATGTGGGCCTAATGGGCTCGTGGGCCCCACACAAATAAAATCCACATTAAGTGGCAAATACTAGATTGGGCTATGTAGTTTGCAGAGTCGTGACTGAATTTGGGCTAAATAGGCCACGCGAGCGTGTAGGCCCACTTGGGCCGAATATGGGCCTTGGGCCCATTTACGCCATTATCACCATTTAGGTTATTTGTGTCACACGAGGTGACTGTAGACCCTTGGAAAGGTTGTTAAATGACTGTAATGCCTTTGGAGGGTCTATTTTTCCCCTCGATGGTAAATGACTGATTTGTGCTATGGTTTGATTGACTTAACTGTGAACGATATGACTGATTCTGAGCATGGCATACTGCATACATGACATACTGCATGGGGTCGGGATCTTGTATTAGAGGAAGTGATTGATATGTGAGGGTCGCACGGGTCGCATGAGACAACTGTGGACCCACTGATGGCTTTAAGCCGATTATGTGATTGACAACTCTGCTGCAATATTGGTTAGTGCCGCAACCAGTCTTACTTAAGGAGTGTAGGGATCGGTGGGTCGATTTAATCCCCACAGGAGTGTAAGGTTGGGCAGGAGATGGTGTGCAGGGTTGGTATGGGTATTTATGCATTGCATATACTGATTCTGATATTGAGATGGGTGTAGGCCCAGATATATGTGATATGTGCCATTTGTTATAGGCTCGGGTCCAATCGAGGCTGATGGGGGCTAAGGCCCAATTGCCACTGTTACTATATTGGGCTAAGGCCACACTGTACTGTTACTGTTAGAGGGCTTAGGCCTAGACTGATTCTGTTTTTTTAATAAGGGGATTACACATTGAGTTTTCATAAACTCACCGCATTTTTAACCTTTCAGGTAATCCCTAGTGTTAGACGGTTCAGAGCTGTGAGGGACTCGGAGAGGGACACACAACTGCACATGTTTTATTCTGTGTTGCTCATTTACTTAAGCAATTTGATTTTGATTCGGGTTGTAATAAGGCCTCTATAATTTCTGGATTTTAAATTTGGGTTTTGATGTAATTGTGATTTATATCTGGAAGAAATAGATCATTGTTTTCCAAAACAATAACTGTTTTTTTTAACACTACGTTTCTGCACCTCAATTTCTAAATATCACGTTTTCGTAAATCATTTGCTTTAAAATAAGCTTCAACAAAAATAAGGTTTTGAAGGTAATAACTTTTTAATAAACCTCGATTGAAAATAAACAAACACAAACTAAGGTTTTATACAAGTTTTAAATGACAAGAAGTTTGAAATTTCAAGAAGGGTTTTAATAAAAACATGGTTTTCGAAAAACACTTTAATGTGACACGCTAGATTCGGGCCTAACTTCTAGGCCAGATTTGGGGTGTTACATAATATGCTCAAATTAATATAAAATAAGCCATTTTATGCATGAAAACTATATAATAAAGTATAAAATCACATTTTAATAAATTTTATGTCCTAATTTCATATTTTCGCATATTTCATTAATTTATTAAACAATTACTTGGTTTTAACAACAAATTTAAGTAAAAAGGTGATGAATTATATAGGAAAAATCCTATATAGTTTTCAGTTTACAGTAGGGTCTGTATGATTTGTATTAAGCTACAAAACTCAAGATTTGTTGATCTATTGGTGAATAATTCGCTATCTGTACGTATGTCTGTCTTGATTTAATATAAGTAAAGATGATTGCCAATGTATAATGTACCATGTTTGGATGTGATGAGGTATGTGAATTATCTAGGTACGATCTGTATTATGTTAAGTCTGATGGTATGCTCCTGTGTTACTCTGTTGATTAAGAACATGTGATATCCAAATATGTTGAATTGATTTGTATTGATTCTGATATTTAACCATGCACGTGACTTCATGGCAATCTGATGCGATTTATTGAGGTTTGATAAATCTATTTTACAAAGCATAGACTCCCATACCTATTGATTCTATTATGGTTCGAGAGCATGACCTACATACTTATTACTCTGACTCTGTATATGCATGCCTTGACATATTGCATGGGATTTGGGATGATGTGAAAGGAGGAAGTTTCTAGCAGTTTAATGATCTGCATTATCTGGTGGTTTATCCATAATTTTGTTCTAGTAGCTTGACTGTAATGTTGTGGTTTGACCACATGTATTTGATCTGGCAGTTTTAACTGCAAATTCAGCTGGCACTGTCTATAGTTATCTATTGGTGTGATTTGGTTGGACGAGTTCTGGGGAACTCTATTTTGGTTTGGTGTGTAGCGGAGTTGGGTAGGATATTTTCTGACAAATCTGCACTCTGAATGGTGTTGAAAAATACTGTAAAGACATAGGCATTCATTTGTTGTTCTATTCTACTCTATTCTATAATGTTCTATTCTGTTTTGGTTTTTTTCTGTTCTGTTGTGCTACCATTGTTGAATCTCTATGATATTCTAGGTTTGTTCCGTGCAGGTTATATAACTACAATTAAAATTTTTGCGTTACTATGTTTTAGATGTTATAATCTGTTTATTTGTATTTGAGTTTGGTTATACATCGAGTTTGGGAGCTCACCCTTGTCTAATCTTTATATGTTCAAGTAAACATCTGACTTAGGATTGGATGGCGTACGTGAGCTTGGATTGTGTTTACACTGATGTATCTATGATTTGATCTTTTGGGTTTTAAATTGTTTATGAACTTGCCTTTCTTTTTGATAATCTCGTCAGTATCTGACCATTTCTAAAATGAAACTACAAAATCGCTTAAATCGACAAAAATGGATTTTTGGCTTTCAAAGTTAAACTCCAAAAAGATTTTCGCTACAAATCAAGTAAGGGTTTGAATGGTTGCTAAATACTATATGGAATTAGTTTTCAATACATTGGTGTAACTGTTTCAGATTCGACTTAAACTTCTAGGCCAAGTTTGGGGTGTTACATCATTCTCCCTTCTCTTCCACGCGTAAGCCTTCCATTTTCTCTCATCTTTCTCATTCTCTCATTGATAGTTCCCCTAGTAAGCAATTCTTTAGTCAAAGCTCTCTCGATCAACCACCTTGAGGAGTAGTTTGCATCAGAGGAATGATGAAATTAGGACGAAACCACCACGCATAGTTTTTGGAGAATCATCGAAATCTCCTTAGTGTTTTTGTTCCTTTCTCTCTCAATTGTTCTAAGTTGAAAAACATACTTGCAAATTACTTAATTACTATTCATTTAATGATGGTGACTTAATTTGTTTATGGTAGAATGATTGCAATTCTTTGATTTATTTAGTTCAAATTATGTTTATGATGTTCTATGCCTCAATTATTTATGATTCCAATTAAAATCATGTATGTTTTTCATGCATTAATATATGTTTGAATGCATTAGAATTAATTGTTTAATCAAAACCAGATGGTGATTAATGGACACAATAATTGGAAAATGCATGTTTAAACAATAATTGGAAAATGCATGTTCAAGCTATATTCGACAAAAAGAGGTTAAAGTTTTGTAATGATTCGAAAGAACCTTGTTACCTTGCATAACTTTAGATTCACGTGATTAAATTGTTTCAAACAAACATATCCTTGTTACTTTGCATAAAAAATGGTGGCTTAAAATATAATCTTTGGTTAAATTTTGATATAGACATTTACAAGTTTTTCTAAGTGATAAACATAAGACTTTGACAAAAACTTATGAATTGTAGACTCTGAATTAATAAATAATTGAGTTGCCATGAAATTTTTTCAGAACATTTATTAAGCATAATTGCGAATGAATTAAATTAAGAGTTATAATTGTTCTAGCTTATTCATGTTATTGTTGTTAAATCTTGTGAATTGATGTTTAACCATTTAATTGCATTTTATTTCATTCTCATTGGCATATTAGTTGGTAATTTAAGTTAATTAAAACATTCATCGCTTCCAAATATTTTATTTTATTAACCAATTTTGTAAAAATTAATTTTACAATTGCTGATTATTAATACAGTCCCAGTGGAGACAATACTCTTTTTACTCACTTACTACTTGATAACGACTGTGTATACTTGCACATTCCGTTGCGAACCAAGTTTTTGGAGTTGTTACTGGGGACTGTTAATTTAATCATTATTTTTGAAATTATTTTTGAAATTATTTCTTGCAATATGGTTTATTTATTTTTATTTTTTAATTAATCTTTTATTTCTTGTGATTTTCGTTTCAGGTGTAAATGAGCATTGATCGAATTATCGACTTACTCCTAGTAGACCCTTAAATTGAGTGGACATTTAGACAATGGAGATGAGAAAGACTAACCCAGAAACAAGCCATATAAATGAACCCTGAAAATCAAAACAAAGTTCAAGGGAATGGAGCTGATAATGCTCGTAATCGAATCATTGTTGCTGATCACAGGGATCGTGCTATAAGACAGTGTGTTTGCAATTTTTTAATGAGCTTAATCTAGATATTATGAGACCTGAGATCGAGGCACCACAATTCGAATTGAAGCTTGTGATGTTCCAAATGCTTCAGACAGTTGCCTAGTTTAGTGGAATGCCCACAAAAGATCCACACCTTCACCTTCGACTATTTATGAGGGTGAATGTTTCCTTCAAGATAGTCGGTGTAACCGAAGACACATTGAAAGGGAAGTTGTTTCCATACTCTTTGCGAGATAGAGCATAAGCATGGCTTAATTCATTTCCACCCAGTTCAATTTCTACGTGGAAATTATTAGCAGAACGCCTCCTAGTTAAGTATTTCTCTCCTAGCAAAAATGCAAATGCCTTCACCACGAGATTCCATATTGCATCTAGCTGGAGACATTTTATAACGGTCTCAATGCACATACTAGGATGGTGGTAGATGCTTCTGAGAATGGTTCTCTCTTGTCTAAGGCTTGTAATGAGGCTTATGAAATTATCGAGAGAATAGCCAATAATAACTATCAGTGGTCGATCAATCGAGCAACTTCAAGAAGACGAGTAGCAAGAGTACATGAAGTGGATGCTCTCATTTCACTAGCAGCTCAAGTATCTTCAATTTCTTCAATGCTTAAGAATTTTTCTACTATCAAAATAAATAGTGTCGTAGCTCAGCCACTAAGTCAATTTAACATTATTTCCTGGGTACATTGTGGGGATAGACATTTGTTTGAAAATTGTCCATCAAATCCCGAGTTTGTCTATTTAGTAGGAAATTAAAACCAGAATAGAAATGGACAAGAATCGTAGTCCAACTTCTATAACTCTTCATGGACAGAATAATATCTGCATGCAGCATGGATCAAATCAACTTCTAAGATTTAATCAACAACTTTAAAAACCACCATAAGCTAAACCTTCCAATAATTTGGAGAATTTGTCAAAGGTGTTTATGGCTAAGAATGATGCCTTAATCCTGTGTCAAGCAACAACACTGAAAATTTTGGAGAACTAAATGGGTTAGTTAGCTATAGAGCTTCGTAATAAACCTCAAGGAGCTTTGTCGAGTGACACGAAAAATCCAAGGAATACGGGTAAAGGACACTATGAAGCAGTTACTTTATGAAGCGGAAGGACTTTGGAACCCAAGAAAGTTGAAGTTGAAGATGAACTTGCCAAGAGAGAGGAAAATCAATCGACAGTTTGAAATTCCTATACCATAGATGCCAGATTCTAAAAATTCTGAATAGGTAAAATCCAAACTAGTCAATTCTAATAAGCTAACACATTCGTTAGATGCATATACAATACCTCAGAACAGTTGTTTGATCCAAGCCAAGGTTCCATCACCTTTGTATCCACAAAGACTCAAGCAACAAAAATAGGAGGTGCAGTTCAAGAAATTCTTGGATGTTCTTAAGTAGCTTCACATCAATATCTCATTGGTAGAAGCCTTAGAAAAATTCCTAACTATGTCAAGTTCATGAAGGATATTCTATCCAAGAAGAAGAGGCTTCAAGAGTTCGAGATTGAAGCATTAACAAAGGAATGGAGTGCATTCCTACAGAACAAGCTACCTTCGAAAATGAAGGACCCTGGGAGCTTTATTAGACCCTGTAACATTGGAGACTCTTATTGTGGTAAAGCTCTATGTGATTTAGAAGCGAGCATCAACTTGATGCCAATGTCTATTTTAAAGATGTTGGGTATAGGTGATGTTAGACCAACAATTGTGACACTCACAACTGACAGATCGATCTCTAGCACACCTAGAAGGGAAGATCAAAAATGTTCTAGTATGTGTTGATAAGTTTATTTTTCCTACTAATATTATTGTTTTAGATTTTGAAGCAAATAAGGAAGTATTGATCATCCTGGGGAGACCTTTTCTAGAAATGGGAAAACATTAATAGATGTACAAAAAGGTGAACTCTCTATGCGAGTTCAAGAAAACCAAGTAACCTTTAATGTTCTGAAAGCCATGAAATTCCCTAATCTAGTGGAACAATGCTAAACAATGGAGGAGTTAGAATCCTTAGTATCTACTAAAAGGAAGTGCAATCCCATAGAAGACCCCTTGGAAAACACCTTAAGGTCTGAACCAATAGAAGATGAACAAGGTAAAAAAAGTATGACTTTTAGGGGAACCAATCCAAAAGGCTATGTTTGACCAGCACATTTTGAATAATTGGATTTGGAAACTTAAGAATACACAACCAAAATTGTCAATCGAGGAACCGCCCAAACTTGAATTAAAGGTACTTCCTTCTCATTTGAAATATTTTTATCTAGGTAACTCTTCTACTTTGTCTGTGATTATTTTAGTAGAGCTAACAGAACACCAAAAGGAGCAGTTGATTGAAGTTTTAAAGAAATTTAAAAAGGTGATCGATTGGACTATAGTTAATATTTGAGGAATAAACCCTTCCTTTTGTATGCACAAGATTATATTAGAAAAGGGTGAGAAAGCTAAAATTGATAGGCAAATGAGACTCAATCAATTATGAAAAAGGTAGTTGAAAAGGAAGTTATCAAATGGTTAGATGCGAGAATTATTAACCCCATCTTAGATAGTTCATAGGTAAGTCCGGTACAGTGTGTGCCAAGGAAGAGTGGAATCACGATTAAAGAGAATGAGCGTAATAAATTAATCCTAGCAAGGACATCATGGGCTAGAGAATCTGTATAGACTATAGAAAGCTGAACAAGGTAACTCAGAAGGATCGTTTCCCACTACCTTTTTTGGACCAGATGTTGGATCAACTGGCAGGTAAAGAATATTACTGTTTCTTAAATGGGTATTTGGGGTGCAACTAGATAGCTGTAGCCTCAGAAGACCAACACAAAACAACTTTTACTTGCACATACGGTATGTTTGCTTTTAGAAGAATGCCTTTCAATTTATGTAATGCACCTACAACGTTTCAACGATGCATGATGATAATATTTACTAATATGGTTGAAAATTTTGTTGGGATATTCATTGATGATTTTTCGGGTTTTGGTGATTCTTATGATATCCTTTTATGTAATTTGGCTAAGGTACTAAAGAGATGTAACGAGACAAATCTTGTCCTTAACTGGGGGAAATGTCACTTTATGGTTAAAGAAGGAATTGTTTTAGGACAAAATATCCAAAAGCGGGATCGAAGTTGACAAAGCAAAGGTGGATGTAATTGAAAAGTTGCCACCCCCAGTCACTATTAAAGGAGTTAGAAGTTTCTTGGGTCATGCCAGTTTTTATTGAAGGTTCATCAAGGATTTATCAAATATTTCCAAGGCCTTGTGTACTTTATTAGAGAAAGGCACAACTTTTGAGTTTAGCAATACATGCTTAGAAGCCTTTGAAGAATTGAAAAATTGGTTAATCTCAGCGCCAGTAATTGTTACACCAGATTGGAACTCTCCTTTTGCTATGGGAGCTGTGATGGGGCAAGGAAGAAACAAAGTATTCCATCTAAACTACTATGCAAGAAGAACTTTGACAAGAGCCTAGCTTAATTATACAGTAACTGAAAAAGAACTATTTGCTATAGTTTTTTCTTTTGTCAAGTTTCGTTCATATCTTATTACTATAAAATTTATAGTCTTCACGGACCATTCAACCATTAAATACTTACTCCAAGAATTTGAGCTTGGGATCCAAGACAAAAAAGGAGTTCAGAATTAAGTAGTGGACCATCTATCGAGATTGGAACAACACGAGGTAACTTACTCACTTGTTCCTATCAATTAAAATTTCCCAGATGAGCATATTTGTTAGGTAAGTCGAATCAATGAAACTCCTTGTGTATCATCCCAAAATAGGGCCTAAATGGAATAGTGGTTACGAAACCATGAATCCGAGATAGAAAAGTTTATTGTGATTAATTTTAATGATTTATCGATTGATTGGATGCATGTGTTAAAATACCGATAAGAAATTTCAGTGATTGCACGTATGAATTGTATATTAGGTTTTAATTGCAAAAGTGGGTAAATATGAGCTTTAGATGATAAAAGATTTACTAGAAGTGCATAATTGAAGTAGAGGTCCTTCATTGGTAATTAGACCATTAGATTTTCATGGACAAAAATGGGCAAGCATAGATAAAAATAACTAAAGTTTTAATGAATGGCATTTTAGTCATTTGGTAATAAAAAGAATTAAAAAGGAAAAAGATGGCAAAATGTGCTCATCTTCTTTCATAAGGGCTGAAACTTCAAGGGACTCCATAGCTAGAGTTTCTTCATTTTCTCAAGCTGATAGTAAGTGCATCCAAGCCCCGTTTTTATTTTTATTTTTACGTTTTTGGAGTCCTTGTAGCTCGGTTTAGCTTATTCTACCATTAATTCATGTTAGGGCTCATATTTGGAAAAATACACATAGGTGAAATGTGTTTATTTTGATGTTTTATGGTAAAATATGAAGTTTAAAATTATGTTAAACAACTTTTGCTAGGCGATTTTAAGTGAAAACTAGTAAAACGACAGAATCGATAAAAATACCTAATGTTCATTAGTAAATGTTAGAGTGGGAATTTCATCTTGCCATAGAAGAGAAAGATGTTCAACATATCATAAAACATAAGAATAAGGGATGAAGTTTAACTTCTGAGCTTTGGGGAAAAAGTGTAAATATGTAAAAAATTAGAGGAAAAATTGTAATTTTTCCAAAGTTTGTGTCAAGGAATGTTTTGATGAATGTGAGTATTAAATAAGCTAAATTTGCTATTATAGATCAAGAGGAACGAAATCTGGAGTTAGACCGGGGAAAGAAAAAGGTTGAGGACTAAGTTGCTAGATTTGATCGTATTTTGTACCGAGGTAAGTTTACGGTAAATAAATGCAATATTTCAATAATTATTATTAATGTTGTTATTTTTCAGCAATTATGTACTTATTTCATGAAATTATTTAATGTTGACTCAAGTATGAGATGATAGATATTCGTGTTAAAAAGTCCCGTTGAAACATTAGGAATGTATCAGATACAAATCTCATGACATTAGGGGGATGAGACCCCATGTAAGACCATGTTTGGGACACTGAATTGGCATTATTAAGGTTATGAAAGGTCCCACATAAGACTATGTCTGGGACATGGCGTTGGTACCAAGATGAGAGGTCCTCCGTAAGACCATGTCTGGGACATGGCATGGGCTCCGATATGAGAACTCTCATGTAAGACCATATTTGGGATATGACATTTGTAGTACAGGAAACATCCCATGTAAGACCATGTCTGGGACATGGCATTGGCATGTTATTATCAGATAGGAGACCCGAGTATCCTTAGTATTCCAAGTGGTTCAACGGGCTAGTAAATAGACTATGTTACATGAAAGTTTAGGTAAAAGCATAATAAATAGATTCAGGTGAGTTATAAGGGTCAAGAATATCTCAGTTATCAATTAAGAAAAAAATTTAGCAAGGGAGGAGTAAGTTATAATCATGAGGTATTTAAGTAAGCAAGTAAGTAAACAAGTAAGAGAGTAAGTAAAGAAGAAAGTAAAGATCATGATACTTGATGATAATTTATGAGTATAATTATTTATCATAAATGTTATTATTTATTTGCTTGTAAACTTACTAAGCTTTATGCTTACCCCTTTTATTTTCCTTCTTTTTATAGTATCGCCAAGCCAATTCGGGGATCGTAAGGGCGTCGGAGATCATTTCACACTATCAACAGACCATTTCGGTATTTTGTGATTTGAAACGTTTTAAGTTATGGCATGTATAGGGACATAGTCATTTTTCGTGTGTCCTTATGATATGGCTAATGAATAGCATGTAAATACTCGATAATGATTAGCTATTGAAATGACTATTTAAGAACATGTTCTGGTGTTATGTATGCCTAAATGATAGTTAATACAAAGAAATTATAAAAGAGTAAAAATTTGCAACGAAATAGTTTTTGGACAGCAGCATTGAGGTGATTTTGAAAAATCACCAAGGATAGTAGAAATGGAATTAGAGAGTGAATGAGATATAGAATTAAAGCTTATCAAGTCTATTTTCACATGAAAGAAATGGTGTAGGCAAAGCAATTTTATATTTTGTAATATAAGAATTTTAGTGAGACAGGGTTAGAATGGTTTTTGAAGTCCCCTGTTTTGACTTTAGGAAATCATTAAAAATTGTAAAAAAAAAAATTATGAGTCATACTTTATATTTCTAGATTCCTTTATGAGTCTATTTTGAATAAAAACAATTTGAAGCACTATATGAATCCTGTACAATGAGATAATTGTTTTCTAGTGAAGAGAGGTCAGAATCATCAGACAGTGAAACAGGAGAGAATTTAACGAATTAACAATATTATTTGGCCAACCCAAAAATTTTGAAAATATTATGATAAGAAGATATTTGAGTCTAGTTTTAGGAAATATTTACGGATCTAAATTTCAAGTTTTGTAACTCGAGTTATAATTAAATTAGTGACTATCACGGAAGTGGACAGTTTTTTGTGAATAGTGAAATAAATTATTTTGATATATTTGAGTATTCGAAAATTTTTTAATGTTCTCGGTTTGGACCCGAACCATTTTCGTTGCATGTTTTAGGATCTTGAGGGCCCTTTTTAGGGACATATTGATTGAACATGAGTGAATGTATTTTAAAAGCAAATTTTTATGCTCTGAACTAGTAAGTTAAGTCAGGTAACGCTTCGTGCTTGACTTCGGCAATGGTATTGGGCAAGGAGTGTTACCTTTATTGGTATCAGAGTTAGAGCTTAGTTGGTTCTCGAAATATTCAGTATGAATAAGAGTCTGACTATACATGCCATACTTGTATTTTGATAGTGTGGCGACACTTTACAATTTTAAAATTTTTTTCTTTTATAGTTATGGATCCCGAATGAGCTGGTGTAGATGATGTAGAGAGTAATGCACCCGCTCCCGCAGAAGGGACGGTGCCACCAGATAGTAGTGAAAGGCCCATTACAATTAGTCAAGGAGGAGGGGATTGAGAAGCCTTCTTCCAAGCTTTGAATGAATGGTTTGCCGAGTTCATTCGTACGAATCTGGCTATTAGACCTCCACCCCCTCATGATTCTCCGATCCACCATGTAGCTCCCCCAGTCATAGGTATAGTTATAAAAGAAAGACCACCAGTTGATAAGATCAAAAAACAAGGGGTTGAAGAGTTTCGGGCTACTAAAGATGATGATGCAGAGAGAGCAAAATTTTGGCTCAAGAATACTATAAGAGTCTTTGTTGAGTTATCTTGTAAACCTGAGGAATGCATGAAGTGTGTTGTCTCACTCCTTAGAGATTCAGCCTATCATTGGTGGAAAACTCTTGTGTCAGTTGTACTGAGTGACAGAGTTACTTGGGATTTCTTTCAGGAGGAGTTTCGTAAAATAGTATATCAGTCAGAGGTTTATTGACCAGAAAAGAAAAGAGTTCCTTGAGTTAAAGCAGAGTAAGAAGACTGTAACCGAGTATGAACGTGAATTTATTAGACGTAGCAATTATGCTCGAGAGTGTGTGTCTACAGAGGCTATCATGTGCAAAAGATTTGAGGATGGGCTCCATGATGATATCCGACTGTCAGTAGGCGTTCTAGAGATAAAAGAGTTTGTTGTTCTAGTTGAAAGAGCCTGTAAGGTAGAGGAGTTGTTAAAAGAAAAAGAAAAGGGCAAAGCTGAAATTAAGGTTTAAGAAACGAAGAAAAGGTAGATGAGCAGATCATTTCAGTCTACATCCAAGAGGCTTAGAGAGCTCTCTATTAGATCGAATTTTTCAGCCGGGTATCCTAGCCAAAACAGAGGTAGAAGATTTGTGGGTTCAAAAGCTCAGACTACTACACTCGCAAGTGTGGGTAGTACTCGACCACCTAGGCCAGAATGTGCTCAATGTGGTAGACATCATCTCGGTGAGTGTCGAGCAAATGAAAGTGCTTGTTTCAGATGTGGTGCACTAGTCATTTTATTCGGGATTATCCCAGAATAGTTAAAATAGAAGTAATACTGAGTGCAAGATAGGGAAATGCTCCCACTAGAGGCAGAACACAGAGGAATTTGGGAGTTGGAGTAAGTAATAGGGGTACGTCCAGAGACTCAGAGGCTAGATCAGATGCTAGAGCACCCGCAAGGACTTATGCTATTTGCGCTCGTGAAAAGGCATGCTCCCCCGATGTGATTACGGGTACATTTTCTCTATATGATACTAGTGTTATTACTTTGATTGATCTGGGTTTGACCCATTCCTATGTTTGTATGAGATTGATGCCTAATAGGAACATGCCCATAGAATCTACTGAATTTGTGATTAAAGTATCGAATCCATTAGGCCTGTATGTGTTAATAGACAAAGTATGTAAAAATTACCTTTTGATGATTAGAGTTCACTATTTTTCGACTGATCTTATGCTATTGCCATTTGATGAGTTTGATGTGATTCTTGGTATGGATTGGTTGACTGCCCATGATGTGATAGTGAATTGCGGAAAGAAATACATTGAGTTGAAATGTGAAAATGGTGATATTATCCGGGATAATTCAGATGAGTCAGATAGTTCTCTTGCCATGATTTCTGTTATGTCTGCTCAGAAATGTTTGAGAAAAAGATATGAAGCTTATCTTGCTTTTGTATTGACTACAAAAGATCCAGAGTTGAAAATTGAATTAGTGCCAGTAGTTTGTGAGTTTTTCGATGTGTTTCTGGAAGAACTGTCAGGATTGCCTCCTATTAGAGAAATTGAGTTTGGTATGGAGTTGGTTCCAGGTACCACTCCCATTTCTATTGCTCCTTATAGAATGGCCCCGTTGGAATTGAAAGAATTGAAAGCTCAGTTCAGGAATTAACTGATAAAGGTTTTGCAAGGCCTAGTTGTTCACCGTGGGGCACACCAGTGCTTTTTATGAAAAAGATGGACGGTTCGATGAGGTTGTGTATAGATTATCGGTAGCTTAACAAAGTAACAATAAAGAATAAATATCCACTGCCTAGAATTGATGATCTATTTGACCAATTGTAGGGAGCCACTGTGTTCTCCAAGATAGATTTGAGATTCGGTTACTATCAATTGCTGGTTAAAGAGTCAGATATTCTGAAGACTGCTTTTCGGATTAGGTATGGTCACTATGAGTTTCTTGTGATGCCATTTGGCTTGACTAATGCTCTTTTCATATTCATGGATTTAATGAACCGAATCTTTCGACCGTACTTGGACAAGTTTGTAGTTGTGTTTATTGATGATATTCTAATTTATTCTCCTGATGAGATTGAACATACCGAACATTTGAGAACAGTTTTACAGAATTCGAGAGATAATCAGTTGTATGCCAAGTTTAGCAAAAGTGAGTTCTGGCTTCGAGAAGTCAGATTCCTTAGACACATTGTCTCAGGTGATAGTGTTAAAGTTGATCTGAGTAAAATTTCAGCAATTGTTGAGTGGAAACTACCTAGAAATGTGTTAGAGGTTAGAAGTTTTCTTGGATTAGCTGGTTATTACAGTCGATTTGTAGAGGGATTTTCCATGATAGCTACCCCGTTGACAAGGTTGTTGTAGAAAGATGTCAGGTTTGAATAGACTAAGAAGTGTCAGCAGAGTTTTGACAAGTTAAAGACATTGTTGACTGAAGCTCCTGTTTTAGTACAGCCAGAACCGAGTAAAGAATTTGTGATTTACAGTGATGTATCCTTGAATGGATTGGGTCGTGTACTTATGCAGGAAGGTGAAGTAATAGCATATGCTTCCAGACAATTAAAGCCACATGAGAAAAACTACCCGACGCACGATTTAGAGCTAGCTACCATTGTATTTGCGTTGAAGATCTAGAGACATCACTTGTACGGTGACAAGTGCTGAATATTCACTGACCATAAAAGTTTGAAATACTTGATGACCCAGAAAGATTTGAACTTGAGGAAAAGAAGATGGCTAGAGTTAATTAAAGATTATGAGCTAGTGATCGACTATCACCCGGGTAAGGCAAACGTTGTTGATGATGCCTTGAGTAGAAAGTGTTTATTTACATTGAGAGCTTTGAATACTAGTTTGGCTTTATCAGATGACGGCTCTATTTTAGCTGAGTTGAGAGCTAAACTGATTTTTCTAGAAGAAATCTGTAAAGCTCAGAAATATGATAGTGAGTTGCAAGCTAAAAGAGCTCAGTACGAGTCAGGTGTAGAGTCTGATTTTCAGATCGATTCTGATGGTTATTTGATGTTCAAAAATCGATATGTGCACTGAAAAATGATGAGCTTATTCGAAAGATCTTACAGGAAGCACCTAGTAGTTCTTTGTCTATTCACCCAGGTAGTACAAAGATGTATAATGGTTTGAAAAAACCGTACTGGTGGGCAAGAATGAAAAGATATATTTCGAAATTTATTTCTAGATGTTTGATTTGTCAGTAGGTAAAGGCCGAACATCAGGTACCTTCAGGTTTATTGCAGCCTGTGTTAGTTCCTAAGTGGAAATGAGACTGAGTTACCATGGATTTTGTGACAGGATTGCCATTGACACCGAGAAAGAAAGATGCAGTATGGGTTGTGATTGATAAGCTAACAAAGTCGGCTCATTTTATCCCAGTTCGTATGGATTATTCACTTGGTAAGTTGGCTGAGTTGTATATTTTAGAGATAGTCAAACTACATGGAGTACCGTTATCGATTATCTCAGATAGAGACCCGAGATTTACTTCGCGGTTTTGGAAGAAATTGTACGAAGCTTTGGGTGCAAAGTTGAGTTTTAGTACAACTTTTCATCCTCAGACTGATGGTCAGTCAGGGAGAGTTATTAAGATACTTGAGGATATGCTCATATGTTGTGTTTTAGAATTTAAATATAGTTGGGAGAAATATTTACTGTTGGTAGACTTTGCCTATAATAATAGTTATCAGTCGAGTTTGAAGATGGCACCTTATGAAGCTTTGTATGGACGTTAGTGTCAGACGCCTTTGTATTGGATAGAGCTTAAGGAAAATCAGATTTATGGGGTTGATCTAGTCAAAGAAATAGAAGAGAAAGAAAAAGTCATTAGAGATTGCTTGAAAACAGCTTCAGATAGACAGAAATCCTATGCAGATTTGAAAAGAAAAGAGATTGAGTTTCAGGTTGGTGACAGGGTATTTTTGAAAGTATCCCCGTGGAAGAAAGTTCTCAGATTTGGCAAGAAAGGCAAACTAAGTCCATGTTTTATTGGACCGTTTGAGGTGACTGAAAGAGTTGGGCCCTTAGCATATCAGTTAGCTTTGCCAACTGAGTTAGAGAAGATTCATGATGTATTCCATGTGTCTATGTTACGCCGTTATCGTTCAGATTCGTCAAATGTGATTTGTCAGACAGAGGTTGAGATTCAACCAAACATGACTTACGGTGGAGAACCGGTAAAGATTCTAGCTCGAGAGGCAAAGCAACTAAGGAAAAAAAGTATTGCAATTCTGAAAGTATTATGAAATAGGCATGGGGTGACGAGGCTACATGGGAGCCCGAAGAGGCTATGCAAAAATAGTACCCAAATCTCTTCACAGATAATATTTTTGGGGACGAAAATCCATAAAGGGGGAGAAATGTAACATCCCGAAATAGGGACTAAATGGAACAGTGGTTGCAAAACCATGAATCTAAGATAGAAAAGTTTATTGTGATTAATTTTTATGATTTATCGATTGATTGGATGCATGTGTTAGAATATCGATAAGAAATTTCAGCGATTGCATGTTTGAATTGCATATTAGGGCTTAATTCCAAAAGTGGGTAAATATGAGCTTTAGATGATAAAGGATTTAATAAAAGTGCATAATTGAAGTAGAGGTCCTTCAATGGTAATTAGACCATTAGATTTTGATGGACAAAAATGGGCATGCATAGATAAAAATAACTAAAGTTTTAATGAAAGGCATTTTAGTCATTTGATAATAAAAAGAATTAAAAGGGAAAAAGATGGCAAAATGTGCTCATCTTCTTCCATAAGGGCCAAAACTTCAAGGGACTCCATAACTAGGGTTTCTTCACTTTCTCAAGCTCAGTAAGTGCATCCAATCCCGTTTTTAATTTTTTTTTACGTTTTTGGAGTCTTCGTACCTTGGTTTAGCTTATTCTACCATTAATTCATGTTAGGGTTCATATTTGGAAAAATATCCATAGGTAAAATGTGTTTATTTTGATGTTTTATGGTAGAATATGAAGTTTTAAATTGTATTAAACAATCTTTTTTCGGCGATTTTAAGTGAAAACGAGTAAAACGACATAATCAGTAAAAATACCTAATGTTCATAAGTAAATGTTAGAGTAGGAATTTGATGTTTCCACAGAAGGGAAAGATGTTCAACATATCATAAAACATAAGAATAAGGGATGAAGTTTAATTTATGAGCTTTGGGGCAAAAGAGTAAATATGTAAAAATTTAGGGCAAAATCATAATTTTGCCAAAGTTCGAGTCAAGGACTATTTTGATGAATGTGAGTATTAAATAAGCTAAATTTTCTATTATAGATCAAGAGGAACGAAATCTGGAGTTAGACCGGGGAAAGAAAAAGGTTGAGGACTAAGTTGCTAGATTTGATCGTATTTTGTACCGAGATAAGTTTACGGTAAATAAATGCAATATTTCAATAATTATTATTAATGTTTTTATTTTCCAGCAATTATGTACTTATTTCATGAAATTATTTAATGTTGACTCAAGTGTGAGATGATAGAGAATCAGTGTCAAAAAGTCCCGTTGAAACATTACGAATGTATCAGATACAAATCTCATGACATTAGGGGGATGAGACCCCATGTAAGACCATGTCTGGGACATGGCATTGGCGTTATTGAGGTTATGAGAGGTCCCACGTTAGACCATGTTTGGGACATGACATTGGTACCGAGATGAGAGGTCCCCCATAAGACCATGTCTGAGACATGGCATAGGCTCCGATATGAGAAGTCTCATGTAAGACCATATCTGGGATATGGCATTTGCAGTTCCAAGTGGTTCAACGGGCTAGTAAATAGATTACGTTACATGAAAGTTCAGGTAAAAGCACAATAAATAGATTCTGGTGAGTTATAAGGGTTAAGGATATCTCAGTTATCAGCTGAGAAAAAAATTTCAGCAAGGGAGGAGTAAGTTATAATCATGAGGTATTTAACTAAGCATGTAAGTAAACAAGTAAGAGAGTAAGTAAAGAAGAAAGTAAAGATCATGATACTCGATGATAATTTATGAGTATAATTATTTATCATAAATGTTGTTTTTTATTTGCTTGTAAACTTACTAAGCTTTATGCTTAGCCCCTTTATCTTCCTTCTTTTTATAGTATTGCCAAGCCAATTTGGGGATCATGAGGGCGTCGGAGATCGTTTCACACTATCAACAGACCATTTCGATATTTTGTGATTCGAAACATTTTAAGTTATGGCATGTATAGGGACTTAGTCATTTTGTGTGTGTGTGTATTTATGATATGGCTAATGAATAACATATAAATACTCGATAATGATTAGCTATTGAAATGGCTATTTAAGAACATGTTTTGGTGTTATGTATGCCTAAATGATAGTTATTACAAAGAAATTATAAAAGAGTAAAAATTTGCAATGGAACAGTTTTTGGACAGCAGCATTTAGGTGATTTTGAAAAACCACCAAGGATAGTAGAAATGGAGTTAGAGAGTGAATGAGATATAGAATTAAAGCTTATCGAGTATATTTTCACATGAAAGAAACGGGGTAGGCAAAGAAATTTTATATTTGTAATATAAGAATTTTAGGGAGACAGGATCAAAATGGTTTTTGAAGTCCCCTGTTCTGAATTTAGGAAATCATTAAAAATTGTACAAAGAGAATTATGAGTCATAATTTATATGTATAGATTATTTAGTGAGTCTATTTTCAATAAACACAATTTTAAGCACTATATGAAGTCTGTACGATGAGATAATTGTTTTCTAGTGAATAGAGCTCAGAACCGTCAGACAGTGAAACAGGGGAGACTTTAACGAATTAATTGTATTATTTGGCTAACCTAAAAATTTTGAAAATATTATGATAAGAAGATATATGAGTCTAGTTTTAGGAAAAATTTATGAATCTAAATTTTGAGTTTCATAACTCGAGTTATAATTAAATTAGTGACTTTCAGGCAAGTGGACAGTTTTATTGTGAATAGTGAAAAAAATTATTTTGATTTATTAAAGTATTCGGAAAATTTTTAATGTTCTTGGTTTGGACTCAAATCGTTTTTGTTCCATGTTTTAGGGTCTCAAGCGCCCTTTTTAGGGACATATTGATTGAACGTGAGTGAAATAATTTTAAAAGAAAATTTTTATGCCTCGAACTAGTAAGTTAATTCAGGTAACGCTTCGTGCTCGACTCTGGCAACGGTCTCGGGTAAGGGGTGTTACACCTTGGTTTGCCGATTATACAAATTATTTAGCATGTGGAATAATGCATCCTGGAATGACATACCAAAAAAGGAAGAAATTTCTTCATGATAGTAGGAATTATGTAACACCCCGAACCCGAGGCCGTCGCCGGAGTCGAACACGAGGTGTTAACAGACTTCAAACCACTTAAAAAAAATTTCCCAGACAAGCTGCCAGTCTGCGTACTAGTTGCTTTAAAAATCATATCTTGAGTTCTGAAACTCTAAATCCAGATCCGTAAATTTTCCGTAAAACTAGACTCATATGCCCATCTACATATTTTTTTCTAGAATTTTTGGTCGGGCCAATTAGTACAGTTTATTAGTCAAAGTCTCCCATGTTACAGGGATCGACTACACTGACCTTTGCGCATTACGACTTGGATATCTCCCTGCACAGAGCTTCAATACTGATGACGTTTGTTTCTATAGAAACTAGACTCAGAGAGGAATCTATACATATATGGCATGACTCCTAATTATCTCTGGTTAATTTATAATGAATTTCCAAAGTTGGAACAGGGAATCCAGAAACCGTTCTGGCCCTGTCTCACGAGAAACTAAATATCTCTTAACATACTGTCCATATGATCGTTTCGTTACTTTCCTATGAAACTAGATTCATCAAGGTTCGTTTACATAATTTATTCATTATTTAATTCCAATTCTACTATTTTTAGTGATTTTCCCAAAATCTACATCACTGCTGCTGCCAGCATCTGCCTTTAAGGTAGACTTTACCTATTTCATAGTTTCCATGATTCAACTAGCCCTTTTTGCATAAATAGCACAAATTATGATAGTGATTAACCATTCCATACCAAATGATTATAACATTATGCTCAAACATATATAAGCCATTTTCGCATGGCTATATACATTAACCAAAATATTCTTCTGCCACTAGTCTATTTTATACATGCCATGAGATAGTCCAAAACATAGCAGTACCAAACAGTGGATAGTGATAGTGTGACTAGTTGCTGACGATCCCCGAGCCTGTAGCTTCGCAATGAGATCTATAAAACAGAGGAAACAGAGTAAACGGAGTAAGCATTACAATGCTTAGTAAGTTTTAAGCAGTGTCAACAGATAACAATCAAATTATAACGTAGTTGTTCGTATTTTAATTTCACTCTTCCTTCGGGCATACCATCCCTTTACCGAATATGCACATCTCATCATATACAATAGGCAGATAAACTTTCACATAAAAGTGAGCTCATGTGACATAGATATATCGTATGATTTCACATCACCTCTCACACTGATCCGATGTCACATAATCATAGGAATAGTCTCATAGATTGCTCTCGTATGCATCACATAACTACCTTATGATTTAGTGCAAATCAAGCTCACATATAAACTTGGAGTACATACCTGTTTAACCTTTCGCATTGAATATATTTATAAGCAATTCTTATTACGAAGTCTTACCCGGACATAATCTCCACACGAAATTATCGGGTCTTACCCGGATATAGTACGAGCACGAAGCTTACGGACATTAATCGGTGATAATATTCTCGCATAAAGCCTGCGGGGTTTTAACCCGAATATAGTACTGACACAAATGCCCTTCGGGACTTATCACATTTATGCACTTTCACATCCATCACGTTGGCCACTCGGCCCCGTCACATATATACACTTTCACATTCATCACATCGGCCATTAGGCCTTATCACATATATACACTTTCACATTCATCACATCGGCCATTAGGCCTTATTACATATATACACTTTCACATTCATCACATCGGCTATTAGGCCTTATCACATATATACACTTTCACATTCATCACATCGGCTATTAGGCCTTATCACACATATACACTTTCACATTCATCACATCGGCTATTAGGCCTTATCACACATATACACTTTCACATTCATCACATCGGCCATTAGGCCTTACTATCATTTCATATTCGAATACTCATAAACTTACAATATCACGATTTAGAATTCAAGTATGGGTTTAATCAATAGCTTATGAGCAACTAAAACAAGTTTATCAAGGTTCACAACATAATCTCAAATTGAGCACAAGCTGTTTTTCCTGAGCAATAGTCACTAAATTATTTATAACTGGAGCTACAAAACTCCAAATCACTTTCCGTTAATTTTTCCTGAATATAGACTCGTATATCTTCCATCCATAAAATTTCCAGAATTTTAGGTTTGGCCAATCAATACCAGATTTTTCTTAAAGTTTCCCCTGTTTCACTGTTTGACTAATCTGACCACTCTTCACTACGAATCAAATTTCTCATTTTACTGAATTCAAAATGTGTTGTATTTGATTTCATTTGAAACTAGACTCATTAAGGAGTCTAAGCATATAAATTTTATCTTATAACCATTTTTTTACAATTTATAATGATTTTCTAAAAATAGAACAGAGGATTACAGTGTCATTCTGTGCTGTCTCACACAACTTTAAGTATCTCATTATCGGAAATTCCTTTGCTTACACGGTTTCTTTTATAAGAAACTAGACTCATTAAGCTTTAATTTCATGTCTCATTCAGCCTCTAATTCAAATTTATAAATTTATGGTGATTTTCTAAAGTCACGTTACTGCTGCTGTCCTAAGCAGACTATTTCAAATTACCCTTGAATTCCCAAGCTCAAACACTTAAGAACTTACCATTTGAGCTTAGAACATATCATGGCCACATCATATCTTATTAAATCAACTCATCATGTCCTATTATAATTGAATTTACTCAATGTTTAATCACTTAAAACTTACCTCGGATGTGGTCGAACAATTTCGGCGGCTATTCGATCACTTTTTCCTTTCCCTTGTTGGACGCCTCTCCTTTAGAGTCTTGAGCTTAAACAAATAAATTAACTCATTTAACCGCTTTGCTACATATATTGGTATCCACATTTTAATGATTTTATGACATACGAAACGACATGGTAAAATTTTCATCTTGCTACTTTATGTTCTTAGCTATTCGGCTAATAACCTCATGCAATTACCATACTATCAATAATCTAATCACACATGCATATGCATACTTGGACATTCGGTAATCATCTTTGCTAATTTTAAACTCAACATCACATAAGCTCCCAAGTGATGGCCGAATGCTTCATTTGTTACCCAACTAACCATTCAACAACCTCAACCTCATTACCACCCTTTTATGCCTAATTATCTAAGTCAAGATAAGATCATCAACATGCCTAACTATAGCCGAATGTGCAACATTAATCTATCATTTCTATCTCATTTAACACTTAACATTTACCACATATCGATTCACCAAACTCTCCATCTATTCATGCTCTCATATTCGGTCACCCATACCCATACTAACCATATAACTAATTAATCCTAGGGTTAAACACAAGTGCAATATTGAAGCACCATGGCCGAACCTTCATGAAGTTGCTAAGACCCCTCATTTCTACTCCTCACATACTCTCACATCCAAACCTTTTTATTAAACACTCAAGCTCAATCATCTTCATGCCTCATCACCACAACATCAAAACACCAACCAAGAAAGACAACACCCATGGCCGAATATCATCTCCATCACATAGCAAGATTTAGACCATGGGCTAGGTAGAACTCAAACTAACAACTAAAACATGCATGCATCTCATGGAACATCATCAAACATACCTTAGTCTAGTTACATGCATGGCCGAATCTCTTCAACCTTTCTTCTTCCTTCCTCCTTCAAATTTTCGGCCAAGGTGTTAAAGGATGAACACCCTTTCTTTTTTTTTTTCTTTGTCTAGTTACGGCAAATGGAGGGGGGGGATGGATGAGACAACTTTGTTTTCATCACCCCTCCCTTTTCATTACTTAATTACTAACCCTTTATTTATTCTTTCTAACATAACACACTAAGCCAACATGTTCCCAACATGTTTCCACCCATAGCATGGCCGACCACTAGCTCAAATTTTGGGTAATTTGACATGCAAACCCATCATTTTCATAACATGCATTAATAGGCCACTTCACATTTGCCTAGCACATTTCTAAATTTTCTCACATAAGTCCTATTTAATAAAATTCACTTACAATTAACAAAATTCAAACATGAAATTTTCACACATGCATATTTACATATAATAGACATAAAATATTATATTCAATTATTTCTGCAACTCGGTTTAGCGGTCCCGAAACCACTTCCCGACTAGGGTCAAATTAGGGGTGTCACAAATTACTTCTAGGATGAGCCATTTTTGTTTAAGCAATATGCAGATCATATAATTAGGAAGTGTGTAGCCGGAAGCAAGATAGGTGAGATCCTATATCACTGCCATTCATGTCCAAGGAGGGGACATTTTAGAGGTTCCCAGACTGCAACAAGGATTTTGCAAGCTAGATTTTTCTGGCCTATGGTGTTTAAAGATGCATATGCTACAGTGTTTACAGATGCATATGCATATGTGAAGAATTGCGATTGATGCCAGAGGACTAGAAACATATCAAGAAGGAACGAAATGCCTTTGACAAAATCCTAAAGGTGGAATTATTTGACATTTGGGGCCTTTATATTTTAGCCGCGTTTCCTTCTTCTTATGGTAACAACTACACCTTAGTGGCTGTTGACTATGCATCCAAGTGGGTGGGAGCTGAGGCATACCCAAAAGATAATGCTAAGGTGGTCATGCGATTCCTACATAAACATGTATTTACAAGTTTTAGGACTCCTAGAGCTATAATTAGCAATGATGGATCTCACTTTGTAAATAAATGGCTTAAGTGGTTACTTGACAAATATGATGTGAAACAAAAAGTAGCTATTGCCTATCATCCACACACAAATGGGCAGGTTGAATTCTTGAGAAGATGGTTTAACCTATCAGAAAAGATTGGTCCCGGAGGCTTGATGATGCTCTATAGGCCTATGGGATTGCTTTCAAAACACCATTAGGAACGACTCCATATCAGTTAGTCTTTAGGAAAGCCTTTCATTTGCAGCTCCAATTGGAGAATAGAGCGCACTAGGCCCTAAAATAAATAAATTTGGATGTGAAGCAAGCTGGTGAAAGAAATATGTTAAAACTCAAAAAGTTGGGAGAATTAAGGTTGTTTTCATACGAGAATGCCAAAATGTTCAAAGAAAAGACCAAGAGATGGCATGAAAAACGTATACAACCTCGGGAATTTAGAGAAGGTCAAAAGGTCTTGTTGTTCAATTCAAGATTGAGGTTATTCCCTGGGAAACTCAAATCTCAATGGACTGGATTATTTATCATTCATAAAGTATATCCTTATGGAGTGGTGGAACTAAAAGATGATAAGGGAGGTACATTTAAAGTTAATGGGAAACGTTTCAAACATTATTAGGATGATGAAGTTGAGCGAATTAATACCTTATTCAATTTAATAGACCATTGATTTTATTTAATTAATTTCAATAAAAGGCATAATTAGAAAAATTCTCTTGAATTAGTACATTAAATTAATTCTGTCTAAGGAGGGTGGGACTTAAGCGGGACAATTAGTGACCCCTCCAACCTTTACTGGGAATTTAATTTAATGTAATTCTTCGAGAAAATTTTCTAAGTAGCCTAAAAGGAACTTTTATTCTAATTTATTTTAATTTTATTTCAATTTTATGTTAAATAAAAGGGTTAAGTTGGCTCAAGTTTTAATTTGTTTATTTCTCTTCAATTTCAATTAAGTACATGTACTAAAGAGCTGCAATTTGGGCTTGAGGCCTAAAACAGTGATGAGAAAAGATACCCAACTTTTGTCGCCCCTAAGCTCTCCCCAAACCCTAGTTTTGTTGCCTCTTCCCTCCTCAAAAGCCTTGTCGCCCGAGTTCTTTCCATAGAAAACATTTTGCTATTAATTTACCCTAATCTTCACTAAATAAACCCTTTATCACCATCATATTTTCCACACCACCTAAGCAATTAGCTTAAACTTTAACCTTACAAAATTTTCTTCTCTTTTCCGTCAACCTCAAGAACCCAAAATATTCTCCAAAAATTCTTCCTAGTTGCCGCACCTTTTCCCTGCCGTAGCATTTTTTTCCACAGTAGCAACCACCCCCATAGCTTGACTTTGCTGCAACAATCACACCCGACATTTTTTTTCTTTGTCGCCAGAAGTTCCTTGCCACCACTCCATCACCATCAAACCACCATTGTTAACATATTCTAACTTGTTTTCTCAAATTGTCATGGTTCAAAAAAGAACTAGATCTTCGAAAACCTCTGCTGAAAACCCAATTTTGGTTCTAAATGAGGAAGCATGAGAGAGATTTGATTCTATCTTCAAAAATCAGTCTATGTTCCTACAAAAAGGCTTCAATTTGGAAAGCATTGATAGAATGATTATACCATTTTCAATTTGGAAGACAATGGATGCTTTCAAGTGAAATCCATTTAGTGATGCATGATTACTATCGAAAGAAGAATTAGTACGAGAATTCTACGCCAATCTAACTGTACTAGATGCCACTGAAGTTCTTTTTCGTAAAACGAAGGTACCTCTTACATCTAAATCCATTAACAATTTGTTTAATCTACCTGATATTGAAGAAGATGAATACTCTACCTGTGACAGCCCTAAAATGACCCTAGTCGGAAAGCGGTTTCGGGACTGCTAAACCGAGTCACCAAATTATTTGAATATGATATTTATTGTCTAAAATATGTGAATATGAATGTGTGAAAGTTTTGAGCTTCGATTTAGTCGATTGCATGTGAAGTTAATTAATAGGACTTATGTGTGGCACTTTTAAAAGGTGATAGGTTAATCTATAAGGACCTATTAGTGCATGTTATGAAAATAATGGGCTTGCATGTCAAATTTCCACCTATGACAAGTAGTGGCCGGCCATGCTATGGGTTAAAGCCTATTATAAACATTTTTGTGTTAGTGATTTATGTTAGAAATAATAAAATAAAAGGTTAGTAATAAAGAAATAAAAGGGAGGGGTGATGAAAACAAAGTTGTCTCATCCTTGCTCCCCCTATTGCCGTGACTTGAGGAAGGAAGAAGAAGAGGATTTTCTTGCTTCATGATGGGTTGGTTGATGTTTAGGAAGAGGTATGTTAATGCTCTTTCATTGAAAGTCTTTGTATATTTGGAGTGGTCATCAAGTATAGAAGCTAACTCATGGCAAATGTTTTTGTAAATTTATGAAGATGACATTCGGTCATGGATGTTTGTATTTCTTTGATGTTGTTTTTGATGCTTAGGTGTATTGAGGGTTGATTATAGATGAGTTGAGCTTGGTAAAATTGAATATTTGTGGCTTAATTGCTTAATGACAATTGGCTATGTTGAAATGCCAAATTAGTGCTAAATTGTAAGTATTTAATTGAGTGTTCGAATATGAATTTAAGAAGAATGATACATTCGACTATGCTTTGATGTGCTTGGATTATTGTTCATTGAGTAAGTGATTGAGGAATGATTAGAAGAATTTGAATGCTAAACTAGTTGATTTGTTTATAATGTCCGATTATGATCAATTATAGAGATGTGAATAAAAATTTGTTTGGTGATATATATATGTATTCGGCAATGGGATAAAATGTGTATCAAGGTAAGTTTCATGGTGATTATGCTTGTGATGTTGGGTTAATATTCGGCATTGAGTAATGTTGGGGTAAGGTGATTAATCGGCTATGAAATTAGCTAAATTAAATAAGCATGAAATCGAGTCATGGTATGTTTTATCGAATATGATACATATTGAAATCTATTGTTTTAGATATAGATTAAATGATATGTGATTGCCCAATGTGATAGTTAAGTGAATAATATTGGTTAAGTACTTAAGCAAATCTATTGTTTTACTTAAGCTTAAGAGCAAAGAGGATCAAAGTCGGATGGGGGAAAAGAGAAAGTAAACAAATAGCCGTGGATATCTAGTCGTCGACCACTTCCGAGGTAAGTTTTAAGTGATTAAACGTTGAGTAAATTCAATCATAATAGGACATAATGAGTTGATTTAATAAGATATGATGTGGCCATGATATGTCTTAAACTCAAATGGTAAGTTCATATGTGTTTGGACTTGGAAAGTTAAGAGCAAATTGTAATAATTTGCTTTGGACAGCAGCAGTAATGTGATTTAGAAAATCACTATAAATTGTTGGTGTGGCGTTATAGGCTGAATAAAATATGTAATCAAGGCTTAATTAGTCTAGTTTCTTATAAAAGAGACCTTGTGAGCAAACAAATTTCCTATAAAGAGATATTTAAAGTTGTGTGAGACGGTGTCAGAATGACTCCGAAATCCCCTGTTCTGTTTTTAGAAAATCATTATAAATTGTAAAAAAATGGTTATAAGATAAAATTTATATGCTTAGACTCCTTAATGAGTCTAGTTTCAAATGAAATCAAATACAACACATTTTGAATTCTGTAAAATGAGAAATTTGATTCGAAGTGAAGAGTGGTCAGATTAGTCAAACAGTGAAACAGGGGAAACTTTAAGAAAAATCTGGTATTGATTGGCCAAACCTAAAATTCTGAAAATTTTATGGATGGAAGATATACGAGTATATATTCAGGGAAAATTAACGGCAAGTGATTTGGAGTTTTGTACCTCCAGTTATAAATAATTTAGTGACTACTGCTCAGGAAAACAGCTCGTAGTGAATATGTGATTTTGTTGTAAACATGGATAAAACTTGTTTTAGTTACTCATAAGCTATTGATTAAACCCATACGTGAATTCTAAATCGTGATATTGTAAAACGATACATGAGTGTTAGATGGATCTTTGATATTAAAATTTGTGAAATTGTAAGTTTATGAGTATTCGAATATGAAATGATAGTATGGCGTGAAATTGAATTATTCATTGGGAAATGATTAATGTAGATTCGGCCAAGACAAAGTGTATACATGATAGTATATGTGATATGTGAAGTATATTTGGATAATTGTGATGTGAATGTATATATATGTGATAAGGCCTAATGGCCGGTGTGATGAATGTGAAAGTGTATATATGTGATAAGGCCGAATGGCCGATGTGATGAATGTGAAAGTGTATATATATATGTGATAAGGCCTAATGGCCGATGTGATGAATGTGAAAGTGTATATATGTGATAAGGCCGAATGGCCGATGTGATGAATGTGAAAGTGTATATATATGTGATAAGGCCTAATGGCCGATGTGATCAATGTGAAAGTGTATATATATGTGATAAGGCCTAATGGCCGATGTGATGAATGTGAAAGTGTATATATGTGATAAGGCCGAATGGCCAATGTGATGAATGTGAAAGTGTATATATATGTGATAAGGCCTAATGGCCGATGTGATGAATGTGAAAGTGTAGATATATGTGATAAGGCCTAATGGCCTATGTGATGAATGTGAAAGTGTATATATGTGATAAGGCCTAATAGCCGATGTGATGAATGTGAAAGTGTATATATGTGATGAGGCCTAATGGCCGATGTGATGAATGTGAAAATGTATATATGTGACAGGGCTAAGTGGCCAACGTGATGGATGTGAAAGTGTATAAATGTGATAAGTCCCGAAGGGCAATTGTGTCAGTACTATATCCGGGTTAAAACCCCGCAGGCTTTATGCGAGAGTATTATCCTGATTAATGTCCGTAGGCTTCGTGCTCGTACTATATCCGAGCTTTAAACACCCGACGGCTAAATGCTAGGATTCAAGTAAGACTTTGATATTGAGTATCTACATTAAGTTACCATCAGATAAGTATTATGTATTCAAGATGTTCAGGTACGTATTACTTACTCATCGGTGGAGTGATTTCGAGGTGAATTATCAGTATCAAAGAGGTAGGTAAATGTGATTAATATTATAACTCCAAATGTGAGAATGTGCTTTGGAAATATTTGACCATCTAGGTCATTATTATTCGAAAGTATATATGTGGCAGCCAAGTGTTGCGTTTAATGATATTATAGATCGAGATGAAGCTCTAGATTAACTTCATCGAATAGTTGAAATGAATGACCAATAATAGTGATTGAGAACACTTTGTCTTGCTTAAAACTTACTAAGCATTAAATGCTTACTCCGTTCTTTGAATCTCTGTTTTATAGATTGTGGTTCGTCAGCTATCGGACTCAGGATTATTGAAGTCGAAGTCGCCCACACTATCAAAGCCCTTTTGGTACACTTTTGGTTGAACTCTGAAAATGGCATGTATAGGACTACCCTTTTGTAGTGGGTCATGGACCCTTTGGATTTGTATAATTTTGGATAGCCATGTGAAAATGGCTTATATATGTTTGAGCATAATGTTATAATCATTTAGTATGGATATGGTTATTGAGAGGTGTGGATATGCTTAACAAGGATTGGCCATGGGAATGGTCAATCACTATCATAATTTGTGCTATTTATGCTAAAAGGGCTAGTTGAATCATGGAAACTATTAATAGGTAAAGTCTACCTTAAAGGCAGATGCTGACAGCAGCAGTGATGTAGATTTGGAAAATCACTAAAAATAGTAGAAATAGAATTAAATAGTGAATAAATTATTTAAATCAACCTTGATGAATCCACTTTCATATGGAAGAAACGAAACGGTCATATGAGTGGTATGTTAAGAGATAATTAGGTTTTCGTGAGACAGGGCCAGAACGGTTTCTGGATTCCCTGTTCCGACTTGGGAAATTCATTATAAATTAACCAGAGATAATTAGGAGTCATTCCATATATGTATAGATTCCTCTCTGAGTCTAGTTTCTATAGAAACAAACGGCATCAGTATTGAAGCCCTGTACAGGGAGATATCCGAATTGTAATGCATGAAGGTCGGTGTAGTCGCACCCTGTAACAGGGGAGACTTTAACTAATAAACTGTACTAATTGGCCCGACCAAAAATTCTAGAAAAAAATATGTAGATGGACATAGGAGTCTAGTTTCAGGTAAAAATCACGAAACGGATTTTTGAGTTGTGAAACTCAAGATATGATTTTTAAGGTGACAGCGACACAGTTAGCCAGCTGTCTGGAAAAATTTAAAATGGACTGCGATAGTAAGCGAATTTAGTCTGTGAACCCCTTGTGTCCGACTCCGGCAACGGTCTCGGGTACGGGGTGTTACACTACCATGACGAAAAATATCAATTGGGATCTTCTTCAACAAGTACTCAAAGTTGTTACAAACTCGGGATCCCAATGGATAATAAGAAAATACGACAGTCACTCTTGGCGAGGGGAGTACTTAAAACTAGTGGCCATGTTATGGTTCTACTTTGTATGACATAGCTTCATGCATATCTCACATAGTTCCACCATCTCGATGGAACGATTGCTTTTGTTGTATGCAATTATGACAGAAAAGTCCACCAATGTAACAACTCGTTTTTCATTTTTGTTCGAAATAGTGGTTTTGGGACAACAAACCTAATGAGTGAGTTTATAAATATTATTAATTAATATTTACGAGTCAAATATAGTATTATATTGACTTTTTATTTGATAAATTTTGTTAATTGGGCGAATAGTTAAATTTAAGTGGTTTGCCCCTAAAGTCATGTCATTTTGGAAAATAAGATATCGAGACCTCATTTCTGTAAACAAAGTCCATAAATATTTTTATTAAATATTTACGGAGTTACAATATAGGTACATTAAAATTTGATCTAGGAATTTTGACATTTGGATAGTTAATTAAGGAAAAGGGATTAAATCGTGAAATTTGCAAAATTCACTCGCTATTGGTTTTTATTAATTAAATGGCTTATTTAGTTAATGAGAGAGGTCTTAAATGGTAATTAAACCATTAGAATAAAGCGTTGGCGGTTAATGGAAGAATTGGATTAAAATTCATGTATTTTATAATAATATTATTAAATTAATTAAATGTTAAATATATATAAAAAGAGAAACTTTGGATTCATCTTCTTCATTCTTTAGTTCGCAAACTAAAACACCATTTGTAATGGCCCAAATTTAAGGATATTAGAACAGTGGTTTCGGGACCACAAATCAGATGAGGAAAATTTTATTTTTATTATAATACTATGGCCTACAATTTCACGGAAGGATTTCATGAAAATTTCGTTCAAAAAATTTGACGTTTGGGCACTCAATTTAGTCAAAAGGACTCAATTGTAAAAAGGAAAAAAGTTGAGTTCTATATGTTAGAGGTGTCCAATTGTTATGAAATTTTAAATTGGAGGTCTTTATATGGTAATTAGACCATTGGTTAAGTTGGTGGACAAAAATGGGCATGGTTAGGCATGTTTCCAAAGTTTTTCATTAAGGGCATTTTAGTCATTTAGTTATTAAAATGAATTAAAAACAAAATTAAAAGCCAATTTTTGATCATCTTCTTCATTAGGCTGAATTTTGCAAGGGGAGAAGCCATAGTTAGGGTTTTCAAGCTTCCAAGCTCCATAGAATTGCTATTTTGGTGAATTTGGCTAAGTTGGTTAGACAAAGAAAAGAATAAAGTTGAAGGCTAAGTTGGTGAATTTGGCTATATTTTGTACCGAGGTATGTTTACGGTAAATAAATACAATATGTCACTAATTATTATTAATATTATTATTTTCAGCAATTATGCATTTATTATAGGAATTTATTTAATGTTGACTCAAGTATGAGATGATAGAGAATCGGTGTTAGAAAGCCTCATTGAAACATGAGGAATGTATCGGATACAAATGTCATGACATTTGGGTAAAGAGGTCCCATGTAAAACCATGTTTGGGACATGGCATTGGCACCAAGATGAGAGGTCCCATGTAAGACCATGTCTGGGACATGGCGTTGGCACCGAGATGAGAGGTCCCATGTAAGACCATGTCTAGGACATGGCGTTGGCACCGAGATGAGAGGTCCCCCGTAAGACCATGTTTGGGACATGACTTTCGCATGTTATTATCAGAAAAGACCCAAGTATCCTTATTATTCCAACGTGGCTCAACGGGCTAGTAGATGAATCATGTTAATGAAAGTTCATTTAAAAGCATAAATGGCAGGCTCAGATGAGTTATAAGAGTGAAGAACTTACTATATTATCAATTGATACTCAATGTTTCAGCAAGAGAAGAATAAGTTACGATCATGAGTTAACTAAGTAAATCAGCAAGAGAACGAGAATGAGATTAAATAAAGAGTAAACTAGAGATCTTGACATTTGAGTTTAATTATTTGTGTTAAATGTTGTTATTTATTTGCTAGTAAACTTACTAAGCTTATGCTTACTTCTTTTATTTTTCTTTCTCTTATAGTATTGTAAAGCTAATTTCGGGAACTTAAAGACGTCGGAGATCGTCCACACTATCAACGACAACAACTCGGTATTTTATGATGAACCATGTTTGGGTTATGGCATGTATAGGGACTTAGTTATTTTGAATGTCTGTATTTATGATTTTTCTAAAGAATGATATGTAAGTATTTGATGATGAATGTTTGTTAAAATGACTAATTATGAAGGTGTTTGTTGTTACAAATGTTTAGGTGATAAATCATGCATAGAAATCATGAAAGAGTAAAATTTGCAAAGAAACAGATTTTAAGGAGCAACAGTGACGTGAATTTGAAAAATCACATAGGATGGTATAAAATGAATTAGAAGGTGAATGATATATATAATTAAAGCGTATTGGGTCTACTGTCATAGAAAAATAATGGTGGAGCAAAATGAATTTTGTATTTTAATATATGTGAATTTTAGTGGGACAGGGTCAGAACTATTTTTGGAGTCCTCTGTTTTGAGTTTAGAAAATCATTAAAAATTGTACAAAAATTTTTATGAGTTTTAGTTTATATTTCTAGATTCCTTATTGAGTTTATTTTCTTTATAATCAAGTTAGAACACCATATGAAAATCCTACGATATGAAAGCTTATTTTTAGTGACAAGAGGTCAGGATAGTTAAGTGGTGAAATAGGGGATACTTTAACTAATAAACTGTACGAATTGGCTGAACCAAAAATTCTGAAAAATTTATGATAAGAAGAAATATAAGTCTAGTTTTAGGGAAAATTTACGGATTTAAATTTTTAATTTTGTAGCTCGAGTTATAACTAAATTAGTAACTACTGCGCAGGTTGAAAGCTTTGTTGTGAATAGTGAAATTAATTTCAAAAGTAAAATTTTATGCCTCGAATTTTTAAGTTAAGTAAATTAATGCCTCGAGCTCGACTCCGGAAATGGTATCGGGTAAGGGGTGTTACATTTTGTTGGTATCAAAGTAGGTTTAGTCGGTTCTCGAAATACTCAGTATGAATAAGAGTTTACCTATACATGCCATACTTATATTTTGATAGTGTGACGACTCCTGACGATTTTAAAATGTCTTCTTTTATAGTTATGGATCCCGAACGAGTTGGCAATGATGAAGTAGAGAGTAATGCTCCCACTCCCGCAGAAGGGACGGTGCCACCAGATGTTAATGTTAGTGAAAGGCCCATATCAGTTAGTCAGGGAGGAGGAGCTAGAGAAGCCTTCTTTTAAGCTATGAATGATTGGTTTACCGAGTTCATTCGTACGAATTCGGCTATGAGACCTCCACCCCCTCATGATTCTTAGGTTTCCTATGTAGCTTCCCCGGCTGCAGGTATAGTTATCAGAGAGAGACCTCTAGTTGATAAGATCCGGAAGCAAGGGGCTGAAGAGTTTCGAGCTACCAAAGACAATGATACCGAGAAAGCTAAATTTTGGCTCGAAAATACTATCATAGTTTTTGAAGAATTATCTTATACACCTGAAGAATGCATGAAGTGTTTTGTTTCACTTCTCTGAGATTCAGCCTATCACTGGTGGAAAACTCTCGTGTCAGTGGTACCGAGTGAGGGGGTTACCTGGGATTTCTTTCAAGAGGAGTTCCGTAAGAAGTATATCAGCCAGAGATTTATAGATCAGAAAAGGAAAGAGAGTCTTGAGCTAAAACAAGGTAAGATGACCGTGACTAAATATGAACGCGAATTTGTCTGACTTAGTAAATATGCCCGAGAATTTGTGTCCATCGAAACTAACATGTGCAAGAGATTTGAAGATGGGCTTAATGATGACATCCGACTATCAGTGGGTGTATTGGAAATCAGAGAGTTTGTTATTCTGGTGGAAAGAGCCTGTAAAGTAGAAGATTTGTTAAAAGAAAAAGAGAAGGCCAAAGTTGAAGTTGAAGTGCAAGATACAAAAAAGAGGCAAATGAGTAAATCATTTCAATCTACGTCTAAGAGGCTTGAAGAGCTCTCTAGTGGATCAAATTTTCCAGCCGGATATTCTAGCCGAAGTAGAAGCAGAAGATTTGAGGGTTCTAGAGCTCAAACCACTACAGTTTCAAGTATGAGCAGTAGTCGACCTTCTAGGCCAGAATGTCCTCAATGTGGTAGATGCCATCCCAGAGAGTGCAGAGCAAGTGAAAATGTTTGTTTTAGATGTGCTACACCAAATCACTTTATTCGGGATTGTCCTGAAATAGCTAAGAGAGAAGTTTTACCCAGTGCGAGATCATGAAATGTTTCTACCAGAGGTTGACCATAGAGAAACCCAGGAGTTAGAGCGAATAACAGGGGTATGTCTAGAGACTGAGCAGTTAGATCAAATGTTAGAGCACCCGCAAGAACATATGCTATTCGTGCTCGTGAAGAGGCATCCTCCCCCGATGTAATTATCGGTACATTTTCTCTCTATGATACTAATATTATTGCATTAATTGATCCTGGCTCTACACATTCATACATATGCACAAAATTAGTACTTGTTAAAAATTTATGTGTTGAACCAACTGAATTTATGGTTAAAGTCTCGAACCCTCTGGGCCAGTTTGTGGTAGTGGATAAAGTTTGTAAAAATTGTCCACTGATGGTAAAAGGTATTTGTTTTTCGGTTGACTTGATGTTATTGCCTTTCGATGAGTTTGATGTGATATTGGGCATGGATTGGTTAACTCAGCATGATGTAGTAGTAAACTGTAAACAAAAATATAATGTGCTGAAGTGCCAGAATGGAGAATTACTTCGGGTTAAATCTGATCAGATAGAGGAATTATCTGATGTGATTTCAGTGATGACAGCTCAGAGGTGTGTCAGAAAAGGGTATGATGTTTATTTGGCATATGTGTTGGATACTAAGGTATCTGAGTCAAAGATACAGGCAGCCTTTCGATGAGTTTGATGTGATATTGGGCATGGATTGGTTAACTCAGCATGATGTAGTAGTAAACTGTAAACAAAAATATAATGTGCTGAAGTGCCAGAATGGAGAATTACTTTGGGTTAAATCTGATCAGACAGAGGAATTTTCTGATGTGTTTTCAGAGGAATTACCGGGGTTGCCACCAGAAAGAGAAGTTGAATTCTCTATAGATCTGAATCCAGGAACTACCCCAATTTCCATAGCTTCGTATCATATGGCTCCTACAGAATTAAAAGAGTTAAAGACGCAATTATAGGAACTTGTTGGTAGAGGTTTTGTTCGTCCGAGTCATTCACCCTAGGGTGCTCCAGTTTTGTTTGTGAAAAAGAAAGACAGGTCTTTGAGATTGTGTATTGACTATCGGCAGCTCAATAAGGTAACTATAAAGAATAAGTACCTGTTGCCTCGAATTGATGACTTATTTGATCAGTTGAAAGGTGCCACAGTATTCTCGAAGATTGATCTCCGATCAGGTTATTACCAGTTACGGGTAAAAGAGCCAGATGTGCCAAAGATAGCTTTCAGAACCAGGTGTGGGCATTATGTGTTTCTGGTTATGCCGTTTGGGCTGACTAATGCACCTGCAGTATTTATGGATTTGATGAACTGGATATTTAGACCGTATTTAGATAGGTTTGTAGTAGTTTTCATCGATGATATTTTAGTCTATTCTCGAGAAGAAAATGAGTATGTAGAACATTTGAGAATAGTGTTGCAAATTCTGCATGAAAAGAAGTTTTATACTAGATTCAGTAAATGTGAATTTTGGCTTCGAGAGGTGGGTTTTCTCGGACATATTGTATCTGCAGAAGGCATCATGGTAGATCCGTGTAAAATCTCAGCTATTTTCAATTGGAGTCCGCCGAAGAATGTAGCTGAAGTTAGAAGTTTCTTGGGTTTAGCTGGCTATTATCAGAGATTTGTATAGGGGTTTTCTATGATAGCTTCTCCGATGACCCGTTTATTACAGAAAGATGTTAAATTTGAATGGACAGATAAATGTCAGCAAAGTTTTGACCGATTGAAGAAATTGTTGACGGAAGCACCTGTGTTGGTACAGCCTAAATCGGGTAAGGAATTTATTATTTATAATGATGTAGCATTAAATGGGTTGGGTTGTGTCTTGATGCAAGAAGATAAAGTAATAGCCTATGCTTCAAGACAACTTAAGCCACATGAAAGAAACTACCCGGTACATGATCTTGAATTAGTTGTTATTGTATTTGCATTGAAAATATGACGACATTATTTGTATGGTGAAAAGTGTCATATTTATACTGATCATAAAAGCTTGAAGTATTTGATGACACAGAAAGATTTGAATTTGAGACAACGCAGATGGCTAGAATTGATAAAAGATTATGAATTGGTTATTAATTATCATCTGGGTAAGGCTAATGTTGTAGCTAATGCTCTGAGCCGGAAATCTCTGTTTTCTTTACGAGCTATGAATGCTCGATTGTCACTGACTGATGATGGTTCAATCATGACTAAAATGAAGGCTAAATCGATGTTTCGTCAAAAAATATGTGGGGCTCAAAAAAATGATGAGAAGTTACGGCTAAACGGGTACATTGTGAATCTGGTAATGATTCAGAATTCCAGATTGGGACTGACGGTTGTTTACTATTCAGAGGTAGAGTATGTGTGTCGAAGGATACAGAGCTCATACAGAAGATTTTACACGAGGCCCACAGTGGTACTTTGTCTGTACATCCGGGGAGTAATAAAATGTATAATGATCTGAAAAAGATGTATTGGTGGCCAGGTATGAAACCTGATATCTCTGAGTTTGTGTCAAGGTGTTTGGTAAGTCAACAGGTTAAAGCTGAAAATCAAGTGCCTTTGGGATTACTTCAGCCAATCACTATACCGGAATGGAAATGGGAAAGAATCACTATGGATTTTGTATCTGGGTGTAACACCCCGAACCCGAGACCGACACCGGAGTCGGACACGAGATGTTAACAAACTTTGAAAATTATTCCAGACACTGCCCAGTCTGAGTACTAGTCGCTTCAAAAATCATATCTTGAGTTTCACAACTTGAAAATCAGTTTTGTGATTTTTCCCTGAAACTAGACTCATGTCCCCACCTATGTATTTTTTTCTAGAATTTTTGGTCGGGCCAATTAGTACAGTTTATTAGTCAAAGTCTCCCATGTTACAGGGGTCGACTACACTGACCTTTTCCCATTACGACTGGGATATCTCTCTGCACAGAGCTTCAATACTGATGCCTTTGTTTCTATGGAAACTAGACTCAGAGAGGAATCCATACATATATGGTATGACCCCTAATTATCTCTGGTCAATTTATAGTTAATTTCCAAAGGCGGAACAGGGAATCCAGAAACTGTTCTGGCCCTGTTCCACAAGAACCCGAATATCTCTTATTGTACTGTTCCTATAATTGTTTCGTTACTTCCATATGAAAGTAGATTCATCAAGGTTCGATTACATAATTTATTCACTATTTAATTCCACTCCTACGAATTCTTGTGATTTTTCCAATCCACACCACTGCTGCTATCAGCTTCTGTTTTCAAAGTGAACCTTACCTAATTTGGGGTTTCATGGACCAACTAGGGCCTTGTCATACATAAGCCCACATATGATCATACTTAGCCATTCTAGTGGCTGATCATTTGCTCAACACTTCCATTCCAACTATAGTTACATCATGAAACCATCTATACATTCATAAATACGAATGGTCTAATGCCATACTCCACTTCTACAAGCCATTTTCGCATGGTTGTACACTTATACATTTCATAAAGTACTCGAAAGACAACAATGGGTAGTCCTATACATGCCATAACAAAATTCAACCAAAATAGTACCCAAAGAGCCTTTGATAGTGTGGGCGACTTCGACTTCAAGATCCCGAGTCCGATAGCTGGAGAACCAAAAATCTATAAAACAGAGGAGCAATGTAACGAGTAAGCAATTTATGCTTAGTAAGTTTGAGCAAGGAATTCCAGCATAAACAAAGAATATCACACATTTAGCTAAACGGAATATTTCATAATACGCAATTTATCGATATTAAACTTGCTTCACAACATTAACAACCCTTATGCACATACACAATAGACTAACTTAGCCGAAGGCCGATAGCTCGTTTATCAACTGAGCGAACATTTATTTGTAAGGGCTCGATTAAATTCAACACATACGTAACATATCCCCATATTGGGATGTTTTTCGAGTATTCGCTGAAATTTTACAGCAAGCTCATTCATTACCAAATCACGTACCTTCGGGATTTAACCGGATATAGCTCCTCGTTCAAATGCCTTCGGGACATAGCCCGGTTTTAGTAACTCACACAATGCCTTCGGGACGTAACCCGGATTTAACAACTCGCACGAATGCCTTCGGGACTTAACCCGGCTTTAATAACTCGCACGAATGCCTTCGGGACTTAACCCGGATTTAGTATCTCGCACAAAGGCCTTCGGATCTTAGTCCGGATATATTCGCTTAGCACAAAGCCTTCGGGACTTAGCCCGGACAGCATTCAATTAATCATGCACATCTAACAATAATTCATGGTACATTCATATTTCATTTTCGTTTACGAAACTCAAACACAAGGCACATATTGTCCTTGCACATTCGGCTCAATAGCCACACATAGAGCATGATTTAATCACATCGAAATTTAAGCTCTCTTACTCAAGAACTTACCTCGGGTGTTGTCGAACGATTCCGCTAGCTATTCAACCACTTTTTCCTTCCCTTTATCGGTTTTATTTCCCCTTTGCTCTTGAGCTTAATCAAACAAATAAATTGATTTCATCATTTAGGCATCAAAAGATGAACACAAGGCACTTAGCCCATATTTATACATTAGACATTAAAGTCTCATACATGCAAAAATCATGCATCAACACAACATATTAGCTAATTTCTTTGCCCTTGGCCGAATATGCATGTCCATTTTTGGGGTCGATTTCAACACTTAATACACACATATACACACTAGTAAAGCATCCTCCCCCTTTTCATCAATTTAACACATGCATTGCTCATTAACATGCAAAGTTACATTCGGCCTTAGCACACATCTTGCTAGCCGATTCTTCTCCATTTAGCAACCAATGCACATATGTGCTCACACAAAAAAAATGCTAAAAAGGAGGTTCAAGAATCATCAAGCCATCATCACATGCATCATTAACAAGCTTCATATTTTGCATGCAATGGCATTAACACAACCTCCACCTAGGCCGAATCTTAACTCATCCTCATGCCTCATCACCACAACATCAAACATCAACCAAGAATGATGCATCCATGGTCAAGTGCCATTTCCATCACATAGCAAGATTTAGACCATGGGTTAGGTAGAACTCAAGCTAACAACTAAAACATGCATGCCTCTCATGGAACATCATCAAACATACCTTAGCCTAGCTACATGCATGGCCGAATCTCTTCACCTTTCTTCTTCTTTCCCCTTAAAATTTTTGGCCAAGGATGAACCAAAGGATGAGAAATTTTTCTTTGTTTTTCTTTCTAGTTTTGGCAAGCATGAAGATGAGAAAAGGATGAACAAAATTCCCCCTTTCTCTTCTTTAGCTCACGGCAATGGGGGGACAAACACTACACACACATTTTTTTTTCTTTTGTTTTCCATTTCTTTATTACCCATACTCCTTATTTTATTCTTCCACTAACAAAACATGTTTCATGACATGTTTTGCCCATCATTCCTTGTCATGGCCGGCCACTACTCATTAGGGGGGAAATTTGACATGCAAGTCCCCCCTTTGTCCACATGCACAAATAGGTCCTCACACATTGACCTATCACATTTTAGAATTTTCTCACATAAGTCCTATTAACTAAATTCACATGAAATCAACCAAATTGAAGCTTGAAATTTTCACACATTCATTATTACATATTCTAGACAATAAGTATCACATTCAAACATTTTAGTGACTCGGTTTAGCGGTCCCGAAACCACTTCCCGACTAGGGTCAACTTTGGGCTGTCACAACTCTCCCCCACTTAAGAAATTTTCGTCCCCGAAAATCTTACCGGTAAATAGGTTTGGGTATCGTTCTTTCATCGAGCTCTCGGTCTCCCAAGTTGCTTCCTCGATCCCGTGTTTGAGCCATAACACCTTTACTAGCGGAACTCTTTTGTTTCGCAACTCCTTCACTTCACGAGCTAGGATACGTATCGGTTCTTCTTCATAGATCATGTCGACTTGAATTTCAACCTCTGATGGGCTAATTATATGCGATGGATCAGATTGATAGCGTCGAAGCATCGAAACATGAAAGACGTCATGAATCTTTTCAAGCTCCGGGGGCAAAATCAATCTATACGCAATCGGACCAACTCGTTCGGAGATTTCGTATGGCCCAATGAATCTTGGGCTCAACTTGCCCTTACGGCCGAACCTGAGTATCTTTTTCCAAGGTGAAACCTTAAGGAACACTTTGTCTCCCACCTGATACTCGATGTCTTTTCGTTTCAAATCTGCGTACGATTTCTGACGATCCGTGGCTACCTTCAGACTTTCACGGATTACCTTTACTTTCTTTCAGCATCTCTAATCAAATCAACTCCGAAAATTTTGCTTTCACCGAGCTCGGTCCAAAACAATGGTGTACGGCATTTACGACCATACAAAGCCTCGTAAGGTGCCATCTTAATACTTGATTGAAAACTATTGTTGTAAGCGAATTCAATCAAAGGTAAATACCGTTCCCATGAACTACTGAACTCGAGGATGCAACATCTCAACATATCCTCAAGTATCTGAATTATCCTCTCGGATTGACCATCGGTTTGGGGGTGAAAAGCAGTGCTAAAATGCAGCTTGGTACCCAGAGCTTCTTGCAATTTCTTCCAAAATCGTGAGGTGAATCTCGGATCTCTATCCGACACGATAGAAACAGGTACCCCGTGTAATCTCACAATTTGATAAACGTACAATTCAGCTAGTTTATCCAATGAAAAATCCGTGCGTACGGGGATGAAATGAGCCGACTTAGTCAGTTTATCAACAATAACCCATATCGCATCCTTCTTACTTGCTGACAAAGGCAGTCCGGACACAAAGTCCATTGTGACTCGATCCCATTTCCACTCGGGTATCATGATCGGCTGGAGTAATCCTGAAGGCACTTGATGTTCCGCTTTCACTTGTTGACATATTAAACATCTCGAAACAAAGTCAGAGATGTCCCGTTTCATACCATGCCACCAAAATTGACGTTTCAAATCGTTGTACATTTTCGTACTCCCTGGGTGAATTGACATTCGGCTACAATGGGCTTCGTTCAGAATCATCGAAATGAGTTCCGAATTCCTTGGAACACACAAACGATTTCCGAACCTCAAACAATCATCATCATCAATTTGAAACTCCGATTCCTCGTTCGGAAAACACTTAGCCCGTTTTGCAACCAATTCATCATCGACTTTCTGAGCTTCACGAATTTGGTGAGTCAATAATGGTTTAGCTTTTAATTCAGCTACTAACACACTGTCTGGTAGAACAGACAAATGCACGTTCATCGCTCGTAAAGCAAACAATGACTTCCGGCTTAAGGCGTCCGCAACCACGTTAGCCTTTCCTGGGTGGTAATCAATGACAAGCTCGTAATCTTTCAACAACTCAAGCCAACGTCTTTGTCGCAGATTCAAGTCTCGTTGAGTCATCAAATATTTGAGACTTTTGTGATCCGAAAATACATGGCACTTCTCACCAAACAGATAATGTCGCCATATTTTTAAAGCAAACACGATGGCAGCTAGTTCGAGATCATGGGTCGGATAATTCCTCTCGTGTGGCTTCAATTGTCTCGACGCATAGGCCACGACTCGACCTTCTTGCATCAATACGCAACCCAACCCAAGTAGGGATGCGTCACTATAAATGACAAACTCTTTACCTGATTCGGGTTGCACCAAAATTGAAGCTTCAGTCAAATGAGTTTTCAGTTGGTCGAAACTTTTCTGACATTTCTCCGTCCACTCGAACTTAACATCCTTTTGAAGTAGCTTCGTCATTGGTGTGGCTATCATCGAGAAACCTTTCACAAATCGTCGGTAATAACCGGCGAGCCCCAAAAAGCTCCGAACTTCAGTAACATTTCTCGGAGGTTTCCAGTCAAGTATGGCTGAAATTTTGTTCGGGTCAACTCGAATACCCGACGCGGATACCACATGACCCAAGAAGCTAACCTCTCTTAACCAGAACTCACACTTACTGAACTTAGCATATAACTGCTTATCCCGCAAAATTTGCAGCACTAGCCTCAGATGCTCAGCATGTTCGGTCTCGTCTCTTGAATAGACCAAAATGTCATCAATGAACACCACTACGAACCGATCCAAATACGGTCTGAAGATCCGATTCATCAAATCCATAAATACTGCAGGGGCATTAGTGAGCCCAAACGGCATCACTAAGAATTCGTAGTGACCATATCTCGTTCTGAAGGCAGTTTTGGGAATATCTGAGTCTCGGATTCGCAACTGATAATAACCCGATCTCAAATCTATTTTTGAGAACACTGAGGCTCCCTTCAGTTGGTCGAACAAATCATCGATGCGCGGCAACGGATATTTGTTCTTTATCGTCACTTTATTCAGCTGACGATAGTCAATGCACAACCTCATGGTTCCGTCCTTCTTTTTCACGAACAATACTGGTGCACCCCAAGGTGAGAAACTTGGTCGAGCGAAACCTCTATTCGTCAGTTCTTGCAACTGAGCTTTCAACTCCTTTAACTCGGTTGGTGCCATACGATACGGAGCTATCGAAATCGGCGTAGTCCCAGGTACAAGCTCAATACCAAACTCTACCTCCCGAACAGGTGGTAAACCCGGTAATTCTTCCGGAAAAACATCCGGGTATTCACAAACCACCGGCACAGATTCGGGTTTCTTTTCTAATTCTTTGTCACCAAGTACATACGCAAGGTATGCTTCGCACCCTTTTCTTACATATTTCTATGCCAACATTGCTGATATTACAGCTGGCATCCCCTCTAAGTCCGCAGACTCAATTAGGACTACTTCGTTATTTGCGCATCTCAAATCAATAGTCTTGCTCTTGCAATTCACAATCGCATCATGCGCGGTCAACCAATCCAAACCAAGGATAACATCAAATTCATCAAACGGCAAGAGCATCAAGTTCGCCGGGAAACAGGAACCTCGAATTTCCAGGGGACATTTCTTACACACTTTGTCGACAAGAACGTAACGACCCAAGGGATTTGACACCCGAATTACGAACTCAGTAGACTCAATAGGTAAAGTCTTACTGGATGCTAAGGTTTCACATATGTAAGAATGAGTAGAACCGGGGTCAATCAAAGCAATTACATTAGTATCAAAGAGGGTGAATGTACCGGTAATAACATCAGGCGAAGAAGCATCCTCGCGGGCACGTATAGCATAAGCTCTAGCAGGCGCACGGGCTTCGGATCTGGTTATATCATCTCTAGATCCTCTCTGACCACCACCAGCATTGCCCATATTTCCAGATGGTCTACCTCGAGCAGTGGTAGCACCCGGTCTCCCACTCTGATTTGCATTCTGTCCCGACAACCTCGGGCAATCCTTAATGAAGTGGTCCACTGATCCGCATTTGTAACAGGAGCGGTCAGGAAATCTACAACTCCCCGAATGCCATTTACCGCAATATCGGCATTTCGTCCTGTCTCGACGTTCATTCCCAACACTGGCGACCGAAGTGCCTCGTGTACCCACAGGGGGTCGATCACGATCTCGTCTAAAAAGGCCCGAAGTGCCTCTAAACTGGCCCGCATCATCTCGAAATCTCTTCGATGTCTGTTGAAGAGACCTCCCCGAGGATCTTTTACGAAACTCTCCAGTTCCCTCATCAACTCTTTGCTTTTCTTTTCTAAGCTCTTCGGCTTTACAAGCTCGTTCAACAAGTACCACGAACTCTTGTATTTCAAGAACGCCAACGAACATTTTTATATCTTCATTCAGCCCATCCTCGAAGCGTCTACGCATAATAATTTCGGACGAAACACATTCCCGAGCGTATTTGCTAAGTCTAACAAATTTTCGCTCGTAATCAGTAACCGACATGGAGCCTTGCTTAAGCTCAAGAAATTCCTTCCGTTTTTGATCAACAAATCTCTGACTGATATACTTTTTCCGAAACTCAGTTTGGAAAAACTCCCAAGTTACTTGCTCTCGGGGCACAATAGAAGTCAGAGTACTCCACCAATAGTAGGCAGAATCACGTAGCAAGGAGATAGCACACTTTAGGCATTCTTCGGGTGTACAAGATAGCTCATCGAGTACCCGGATAGTGTTGTCCAGCCAAAATTCAGCTTGCTCGGCATCATCGCTATCCATAGCCTTAAATTCAGTAGCCCCATGTTTTCGGATTCTGTCAACTGGGGGCTTATTTGACCTTATTTGGTCCGTTACCGGTGGTATTGTAGGTGCGGGGGTAGTATTTGTCGGGAATGGAGGTTGTGGAACAGCCATATTAGTTCGAATGTATTGGTTAAACCAATCATTCATCACGCTATAGAATGCTTGTCTAGCTTCATCATTCGGATTACTAGCATTAGGTTGAGAGTCTGCCGGCACTGTCCCTTGTGCGGGAGCAGGCGCTACACTCTCAAGATCATCAGCTACCTCTCGGTCACGATCGGGATCCATTACTATAAATAAACACATTTACAATTGTCAGAAATCACCACACTATCAAGTAATCACATAAAATGGCATGTATAGCTAGACCCAAAACATTACGGTAGTCCTAGAATCGACTAAACCGTAGCTCTGATACCAATAAAATGTAACACCCCGAACCCGAGACCGACACCGGAGTCGGACACGAGATGTTAACAAACTTTGAAAATTATTCCAGACACTGCCCAGACTGAGTACTAGTCGCTTCAAAAATCATATCTTGAGTTTCACAACTCGAAAATCAGTTTTGTGATTTTTCCCTGAAACTAGACTCATGTCCCCACCTATGTATTTTTTCTAGAATTTTTTGTCAGGCCAATTAGTACATTTTATTAGTCAAAGTCTCCCATGTTACAGGGGTCGACTACACTGACCTTTTCCCATTACGACTGGGATATCTCTCTGCACAGAGCTTCAATACTGATGCCGTTTGTTTCTATGGAAACTAGACTCAGAGAGGAATCCATACATATATGGTATGACCCCTAATTATCTCTGGTCAATTTATAGTGAATTTCCAAAGGCGGAACATGGAATCCAGAAACTGTTCTGGCCCTGTTCCACAAGAACCCGAATATCTCTTACTGTACTGTTCCTATAATTGTTTCGTTACTTCCATATGAAAGTAGATTCATCAATGTATAATTCATGAAATTAACATTTAATCATTAAATTTCAGCCATATGAACTTACCTGGATCGATTTGCAGAATTTGTAAAAGTTCAGGGACTAATCGGCTACTTTTTCTTTTCCTCGACTTGTTTCAGGTTCTCGATCTAAAATGCAAATTTATTCATTCATCAGCATTTAATTCAATTCTAATTCATTTCACAATTTATGCCCTTTAATTTTTGAAGTTACACTTTTACCCCAAACTTTACAGTTTTTACAATTTGATCCCTACTCAATTAACCCCTCAATTGATCTAATTTTTCTCAATTAACACCTTTTTCCAACTATTTTAGACTACTACATAGCCTTTCATACTCAAAACCGCAACACCAAACCTTAATTCCCAACTTTTTCACAATTAGGTCCCTAAAATCAATTTCTATCAAAATTACTTAATAAAATCATCATATAACAAAATTAAAGCTTCAATTTCATGTTTATTCATCATAAAAATCCAACACTAATCAATGGTAACTTTCAAAATCAGCCATGGAATCAAAAACTAATGAAATAATTAGTTGGACCTAATTGTAAAAGTATCAAAATCACAAAAATTAGAAGAAATAATCAAGAATTAAACTTACATGATTCAAAAATATGAAAAACCAGCTTATTCCAGACCTGATATATGTGTGAAGTGTAAAGTGTTTAGAAATACATGCCATATAAATCTGTGATAGTGTGATGTGTATGATCCGATCTAATCTTTGTTATTTTTATAGATACTCTCCGATTATAAAGATGTCAAATTTACCTGAACGTACTGATCAAGAAGAAGTTAACAGTAGAGCACAGAATTCTGAACAAAGAGCAAGCAGTGATGTTCCGATTTCCCAAATGCGAGAGCATGAATTAAAGAATATGATTTATGGGATTATGAATCAGTGGTATACTGAAATGAGGCAAGAAAGAAATCAGGCTGAACCACCTCCTCCCCTACTGCTCCATCGATGGTACCCCCGGTTGCTCCTCCACCTTCTACAACGACTGAATCTAGTAAGCGTTCTCCATTGGAAAGGCTTAGAAAACTTGGAGCCGAAGAATTTCGGGGAAGGACTGATGATGATCCCGTCAAAGCTGAATATTGGTTACAGAGTTTGATAAGAATTTTTAAAGAAATGGCTTGCTCACCAGATGACTATTTGAGATGTGCTGTGTCTCTGTTGAAAGAAGAAGCTTATAGTTGGTGGGAGACGATCGAGGCTGTGGTTCCGGCAGAGAAAATTTCTTGGGAATTTTTCCAAAATGAATTTAAGAAGAAATATGTGGGCAGACGATATTTGGATAAAAAGAAAAGGGAATTCCTCGACCTACGACAGGGAAATAAATCAGTAGTTGAATATGAAAGAGAATTTGTCTACCTCAGCAAATATGCCCGAGACATTGTATCTACTGAAGAAGAAATGTGTATCCGGTTTGAAGAAGGGTTAAATGATGAAATTAGAATGATGATTGGGGGTAATGAAATACGAGAGTTCGTTGTTCTGTCAGACCGTGCTCAAAAGCTTGAAGAAGTATACAATAGAAAAATGCAGCGGGATCGAAAAAGTAAAGAGCCATTCAAAAGAGGTGCTTCTAAGTCATTTTCAGATTTTCCAGTGAAGAAATCTAGAGAAGAAATTAATCGAACTACATCAGTGTCGGGGAGATCGGGCAGAGATAGACCAAGACAATCTGATTTCAGGGTATTCGATAGACCTGTAGCAAGTGTGAGCAGTGTTCAGAATGCTTCACGACCTAAGTGTCAATATTGTGGAAGATATCATTTCGGAGAATGCAGGACTAAGATGGGGGCTTGTTATAAATGTGGGGCTACTGATCATCTTATTCGAGATTGTCCCCGGCTGCAAAAAGATGAAGTGGAACAGAAAGAGATACAGAGAACCATTCCTCAAAGAAGTAGACGTTCGGGCCAGAGCAGTGCTACAGGGACTACCCGTTCGGGTACGAGGGAATCAGTTGGTCGATCAGAGAATAGAGCACCAGCACGTACCTACGCCATTCGAGCAAGGGAAGAAGCTACGGCTCCTGATGTAATTGCTGGTACTTTCTATCTTTATGATGTTATTGTTTATGCATTGATAGACCCTGGATCTACTCATTCATATATTTGCACTATGTTAGCATCTGAAAAGAATTTATTTGTTGAGTCCACTGAATTTGATATACAAGTTACAAATCCATTAGGTCATAGTGTGATGGTTAATTTGATATGTCGTAATTGTCCACTGAAAGTGAAAGGCTATGAATTCCCCGCTGATTTGATGTTGTTACCCTTTCGGGAATTTGACATTATTCTGGGGATGGACTGGTTAATGAGACATGATGCGGTGGTGAATTGTCGTGATAAGCAAATCAGTTTGAAATGTCAAACAGGAGATGTAATCTCAGTTGGGTCAGAAAACATGGGCGATACAGTCAGAATTATTTCAGCTCTCTCTGCTCAGAGATTATTACGCAAAGGCAATGAAGCATTCTTGGCTTATATCCTTGATACTCGGGGTTCTGATTTAAAGCTCGAACAAGTGCTAGTGGTGAATGAATTTCCTGATGTGTTCCCTGAAGAGTTACCCGGTCTACCACCTGATAGAGAAGTTGAATTTGTAATTGATGTGATCCCCGGAACAACTCCTATATCAATGATACCGTACAGAATGGCTCCAGCGGAATTAAAAGAGTTGAAGGCGCAGTTGCAGGAGTTATTAGATAAAGGGTTCATCAGACCGAGTATGTCGCCCTGGGGTGCACCTGTCTTGTTTGTGAAAAAGAAGGACGGTTCTTTAAGACTGTGTATAGATTACAGGCAGTTGAATAAGGTAACGGTAAAGAATAAATATCCTTTGCCTCGTATTGATGATCTGTTTGATCAGTTGAAAGGTGCTGCAGTATTTTCCAAGATAGACCTTCGATCTGGGTATTATCAGTTGAAAGTTAAAGAGTGTGATGTGCCGAAAACTGCCTTCCAAACTCGATATGGTCATTATGAATTTTTGGTGATGCCATTTGGTTTAACCAATGCTCCTGCTGCTTTTATGGATTTGATGAATAGAATTTTTCAGTCATATTTGGATAGATTTGTGGTTGTGTTCATTGACGATATATTGATTTATTCAAAGACAGAGTCCGAACATGCACAACATCTAAGAATTGTATTACAGACTTTGCGGGAGAAACAGTTATATGCGAAATTCAGCAAATGTGAATTTTGGCTTCAGGAAGTTGCGTTTTTGGGTCATATTGTATCAGCTGATGGAATAAGAGTGGATCCAAGTAAGATAGCGGCAGTGGTAAATTGGAAAGTTCCAAAGAATGTTACTGAAGTACGGAGCTTTCTAGGATTGGCAGGTTATTATCGCCGATTTGTCAAAGATTTCTCAATGATTACCTTACCGTTGACTCGATTACTACAAAAGAATGTTGAATTTATATGGTCAGACGAATGTCAGCAGAGTTTTGATCAGTTGAAAAAGATGTTGACAGAGGCTCCAGTGTTGACTCAACCAGAATCGGGCGTACCGTTTGTAGTATATAGTGATGCGTCTCTGAGTGGTTTGGGTTGTGTACTTATGCAGTCAGGAAAAGTGGTGGCATATGCTTCCCGACAACTGAAACCGCACGAGAAGAATTATCCTACACATGATTTGGAATTGGCAGCGATCGTGTTTGCTTTGAAGATATGGAGACACTACTTATATGGTGAGAAATGTTATGTGTATACTGATCATAAAAGCTTGAAGTATTTAATGACTCAGAAAGAGTTAAATTTGAGACAGAGACGATGGTTAGAGTTGCTGAAAGATTATGATCTTGTCATTGACTATCACCCAGGGAAAGCAAATGTCGTAGCAGATGCACTTAGTCAGAAATCATCATTATTTGCATTACGGGCATTGAGTGCTCATTTATCTATTAATGAGGATGGTTCTGTACTAGCGGAATTAAAAGCTAAACCTGTGTTCTTTCAACGGATTCGGGAATTACAAGATGAAGACCCAAAATTGATGCTAAAACGACAGATGGTTCAAAATGAGTTAAGCTTAGAATACTCCATTGATGAAAATGGTATGTTATATTATCGTAATAGAATATGTGTTCCAAATAATTTAGACTTGAAAAATGATATTTTATCAGAGGCTCACAGTAGTATGTGTTCTATTCACCCGGGGAGTACAAAAATGTATTGTGATTTGAAGAAAATGTATTGGTGGCCTGGAATGAAACGAGAAATCTGTGAATATGTAGCAAGATGTTTGATTTGTCAACAGGTGAAAGCTGAGCATCAAGTGCCGACAGGGTTGTTACAGCCCATTATGATTCCAGAGTGGAAATGGGAACATGTCACGATGGATTTTGTATCTGGATTACCAGTAACTCCGAAGAAGAAAGATTCGATATGGGTGATTGTTGATCGGTTAACTAAGTCGGCACATTTTATTCCAGTCAGAACAGATTATCAGCTTGAAAAGTTAGCGGAGTTATAAGTGTCTGAGATAGTGAGGTTACATGGGGTACCGATATCTATTATTTCGGATCGAGATCCGAGATTTACCTCGAGATTTTGGAGTAAATTACAGGAGGCTCTGGGCACCAAATTAAATTTCAGCACAGCTTTTCATCCCCAGACAGATGGGCAATCAGAGCGAGTGATTCAGATTTTAGAAGATATGTTAAGGTGTTGTATACTTGAGTTCGGCGGCAGCTGGGAAAGGTATTTACCTTTAGCCGAATTTGCTTATAATAATAGTTATCAAACTAGTATTAAAATGGCACCGTTTGAAGCTCTGTATGGAAGAAAGTGTAGAACTCCATTATATTGGACTGAATTAAGTGAATCGAAACTGGTGGGAGTGGACTTGATTCGGGAAACTGAAGAAAAAGTTCGTATTATTCGAGATTGTTTAAAAGCTGCCTCCGATCGGCAAAAATCATATGCAGATTTGAAGAGAAGGGATATAGAGTTTAGTGTGGGTGATCGTGTATTTTTGAAAGTGTCACCGTGGAAGAAAGTTTTGCGGTTCGGCAGAAAGGGAAAACTCAGCCCACGATTTATCGGGCCGTATGAAATCATTGAAAGAATCGGTCCGGTAGCTTATAGATTGGCTTTGCCCCGGGAACTTGAAAATATTCATAATGTGTTTCATGTGTCTATGTTGAGACGGTATAGATCAGATCCATCACATGTAATTCCTCATACGGAAATAGAGCTCCAACCTGACATGACTTATTCAGAGGAACCGGTGAAAATTTTAGCTCGGGAGGTTAAAGAGTTGAGGAATAAACGTGTACCACTAGTTAAGGTGTTATGGAATCGACATGGATCTGAGGAGGCAACCTGGGAAACGGAGGAATTGATGAGATTTCAGTATCCGAATTTATTTCCAGGTACGAAATTTCGGGGACGAAATTTCCTAAAATGGGGGAGAGAGTTGTAATAGCCTGAATTTTTAGTGGTGTCGGAATGGTGATTCGAGATCACTAAATCTGACAAACGAGTAGAAAATATTATAAATTTAGTAAGTATAAGTTAAATGTGAAGTTAGGAAAATTTTTGAAATAGTGAATAGTGTACTAGGAATAAATATTAAAATAATTAAAATAAAAAAAACGAGGTATCGAGACCTCGAAGATTTTAAACCGAGCCATAAATATTTTTAGAAATATTTATAGAGTGTCATTGAGTTGGTATTAAAGTTTCGTTAGAAAATTTTAACGTTTGGATAGTTAATTAACTAAAAAGGACTAAATTGGGAATAGTGTAAAATTTGTTAAATTGTGATTAAATAGCTTAAGTGACTAAAGTGGAGGGATTTAGAAGGCTATTAGACCCAAATTATATGGGCTGGACGGTTGGGTAAGAAAAATCAGCAGAATGTAAGGAGAAACAGGGGCAAAATTGGAAACTTAACAAATTAAACATTTAAAACAAAGACAAAAGTGAAAAATCTACAGATCTCTTCACAATTTATCAGCAAAAACGCCATAGGAGGTCTGGAATAAGCTGGTTTTTCATATTTTTGAATCATGTAAGTTTAATTCTTGATTATTTCTTCTAATTTTTGTGATTTTGATACTTTTACAATTAGGTCCAACTAATTATTTCATTAGTTTTTGATTCCATGGCTGATTTTGAAAGTTACCATTGATTAGTGTTGGATTTTTATGATGAATAAACATGAAATTGAAGCTTTAATTTTGTTATATGATGATTTTATTAAGTAATTTTGATAGAAATTGATTTTAGGGACCTAATTGTGAAAAAGTTGGGAATTAAGGTTTGGTGTTGCGGTTTTGAGTATGAAAGGCTATGTAGTAGTCTAAAATAGTTGGAAAAAGGTGTTAATTGAGAAAAATTAGATCAATTGAGGGGTTAATTGAGTAGGGATCAAATTGTAAAAACTGTAAAGTTTGGGGTAAAAGTGTAACTTCGAAAATTAAAGGGCATAAATTGTGAAATGAATTAGAATTGAATTAAATGCTGATGAATGAATAAATTTGCATTTTAGATCGAGAACCTGAAACAAGTCGAGGAAAAGAAAAAGTAGCCGATTAGTCCCTGAACTTTTACAAATTCTGCAAATCGATCCAGGTAAGTTCATATGGCTGAAATTTAATGATTAAATGTTAATTTCATGAATTATACAATGTATGATGAAATGTATTTATTGTTGAAATGAGAATAAAATAAAAATGTGAAAATCGAATAAATGATCAAATTAAGTGGAACACCGGATTTGAGTACTTCTGATCAAGAAACAAAGTGATAAGTGGCTACACTTATCTGATCAAGAAACAAAGTGATAAGTGGTTACACTTATCTGATCAAGAAACAAAGTGATAAGTGGTTACACTTATCTGATCAAGAGACAAAGTGATAAGTGGCTACACTTATCTGATCAAGTGATAAAGTGATAAGTGGTAGTTTCAGCTACACTTATCTGATCAAGTGGCAAAGTGATAAGTGGTAGCCTAGCTACACTTATCTGATCAAGGACAAGTGATAAGAGGTCATATGTCAAAGTGAAAGTGAAGTACTCAATTTTCCGTAACCGTTCCTTAATTTTGATCAAGGATGGTAAGTGACAAATGGGCCCAAAGGAATTATGGTAAAAGAATAAGTAGTAGTGAGTTTATACCAAGGAACTCACCAAAGATTGTGGTTGACAGGTAAATTTAGTAATGGTGTATATTGTATAAGTGTACAAGTGTTTGGTAAGATTTATGTTTTATGCCTATGAACTTACTAAGCTTTTCTATAAGCTTACATGTGTGTGTTTATTGTTTTTGTAGATTAACGTATTTATACATTCGGAGGATCGGATCTACATCAAGAATCACACTATCCAGATATACTCCGGTAGTTTATGTTAAGCAACTTTTTGGATTTATATGGCATGTATAGGGAATTGAAGTGAAAAGTAAATTTGAATGTTATGGTTGCGTTAGATATCGAAATATATACATGTTTTTAGTTTGAAATGGTTGATTGGTTGAACTTCATTAGTATTTAAATGAAGTAGATGAAATACTGGAATTGGTTGTGATTTGAAATTTGCAGGGAAGGTTAGACAATTATAAAGGGGTTATATTGAATTTTTTTTAAAAATTGCAATGGAGCAGTTCTTGGACAGCAGCATTGATGTAACTTTTAAAAATCACCAAAAATAGTGGAAATATAATTAGAAGTTGAGTGAGATATGAAATTAAAGCTGAAAGAGTCTACTTTCATATAAAAGAAGTGGAGTAAGCAAAAGAATTATATACTTTTAGATATTTGAATTTTAGTGAAACAGGGCAAGAATGTTTTTGAAGTCCCCTGTTCTGACTTTAGAAATTCATTAAAAATTGTACAGAAGGAATTTTGAGTTATAATTTATATGTATAGACTCCTTAATGAGTCTATTTTCAGTAGAAATAAGTTTAATCACCATATGAAGCCTTTAATAAGAGATAATTAAATTTTAGTGATGAGTGGTTAGGATAGTCGATTAATGAAACAGGGGAGACTTCAACTAATAAACTGTACTAATTGGCTAAAGAAAAAATTCTGAAAAATTTATGATGAATAGATATATGAGTCTAGTTTTATGGAAAATTTACGGATCTAAATTTCGAGTTTTGTAGCTTGAATTATAATTATTTTAGTGACTGCTGTACAGGAGGACAGCTTTATTATGAATGATGAAATTAAATTTGAAAGTAAATTTTTATGCCCCGAACTTTTAAGTTAAGTCAAGTAACGCCTCATGCTCGACTCCGACCATGGTCTCGGGTAATTCACTATTTAATTCCACTCCTACCAATTCTTGTGATTTTTCCAATCCACACCACTGCTGCTATCAGCTTCTGTTTTCAAAGTGAACCTTACCTAATTTGGGGTTTCATGGACCAACTAGGGCCTTGTCATACATAAGCCCACATATGATCATACTTAGCCATTCTAGTGGCTGATCATTTGCTCAACACTTCCATTCCAACTATAGTTACATCATGAAACCATCTATACATTCATAAATACGAATGGTCTAATGCCATACTCCACTTTTACAAGCCATTTTCGCATGGCTGTACACTTATACATTTCATAAAGTACTCGAAAGACAACAATGGGTAGTCCTATACATGCCATAACAAAATTCAACCAAAATAGTACCCAAAAGAGCCTTTGATAGTGTGGGTGACTTCGACTTCAAGATCCCGAGTCCGATAGCTGGAGAACCAAAAATCTATAAAACAGAGGAGCAATGTAACGAGTAAGCAATTTATGCTTAGTAAGTTTGAGCAAGGAATTCCAGCATAAACAAAGAATATCACACATTTAGCTAAACGGAATATTTCATAATACTCAATTTATCGATATTAAACTTGCTTCACAACATTAACAACCCTTATGCACATACACAATAGACTAAACCCTTATGCACATACACAATAGACTAACTTAGCCGAAGGCCGATAGCTCGTTTATCAACTGAGCGAACATTTATTTGTAAGGGCTCGATTAAATTCAACACATACGTAACATATCCCCATATTGGGATGTTTTTTGAGTATTCGCTGAAATTTTACAGCAAGCTCATTCATTACCAAATCACGTACCTTCGGGATTTAACCGGATATAGCTCCTCGTTCAAATGCCTTCGGGACATAGCCCGGTTTTAGTAACTCACACAATGCCTTCGGGACGTAACCCGGATTTAACAACTCGCACGAATGCCTTCGGGACTTAACCCGGCTTTAATAACTCACACGAATGCCTTCGGAACTTAACCCGGATTTAGTATCTCGCACAAAGGCCTTCGGATCTTAGTCCGGATATATTCGCTTAGCACAAAGCCTTCGGGACTTAGCCCGGACAGCATTCAATTAATCATGCACATCTAACAATAATTCATGGTACATTCATATTTCATTTTCGTTTACGAAACTCAAACACAAGGCACATATTGTCCTTGCACATTCGGCTCAATAGCCACACATAGAGCATGATTTAATCACATCGAAATTTAAGCTCTCTTACTCAAGAACTTACCTCGGGTGTTGTCGAACGATTCCGCTAGCTATTCAACCACTTTTTCCTTCCCTTTATCGGTTTTATTTCCCCTTTGCTCTTGAGCTTAATCAAACAAATAAATTGATTTCATCATTTAGGCATCAAAAGATGAACACAAGGCACTTAGCCCATATTTATACATTAGACATTAAAGTCTCATACATGCAAAAATCATGCATCAACACAACATATTAGCTAATTTCTTTGCCCTTGGCCGAATATGCATGTCCATTTTTGAGGTCGATTTCAACACTTAATACACACATATACACACTAGTAAAGCATCCTCCCCCTTTTCATCAATTTAACACATGCATTGCTCATTAACATGCAAAGTTACATTCGGCCTTAGCACACATCTTGCTAGCCGATTCTTCTCCATTTAGCAACCAATGCACATATGTGCTCACACAAAAAAAATGCTAAAAAGGAGGTTCAAGAATCATCAAGCCATCATCACATGCATCATTAACAAGCTTCATATTTTGCATGCAATGGCATTAACACAACCTCCACCTAGGCCGAATCTTAACTCATCCTCATGCCTCATCACCACAACATCAAACATCAACCAAGAATGATGCATCCATGGTCAAGTGCCATTTCCATCACATAGCAAGATTTAGACCATGGGTTAGGTAGAACTCAAGCTAACAACTAAAACATGCATGCCTCTCATGGAACATCATCAAACATACCTTAGCCTAGCTACATGCATGGCCGAATCTCTTCACCTTTCTTCTTCTTTCCCCCTTAAAATTTTTGGCCAAGGATGAACCAAAGGATGAGAAAATTTTTCTTTGTTTTTCTTTCTAGTTTTGGCAAGCATGAAGATGAGAAAAGGATGAACAAAATTCCCCCTTTCTCTTCTTTAGCTCACGGCAATGGGGGGACAAACACTACACACACATTTTTTTTCTTTTGTTTTCCATTTCTTTATTACCCATACTCCTTATTTTATTCTTCCACTAACAAAACATGTTTCATGACATGTTTTGCCCATCATTCCTTGTCATGGCCGGCCACTACTCATTAGGGGGGGAAATTTGACATGCAAGTCTCCCCTTTGTCCACATGCACAAATAGGTCCTCACACATTGACCTATCACATTTTAGAATTTTCTCACATAAGTCCTATTAACTAAATTCACATGAAATCAACCAAATTGAAGCTTGAAATTTTCACACATTCATTATTACATATTCTAGACAATAAGTATCACATTCAAACATTTTAGTGACTCGGTTTAGCGGTCCCGAAACCACTTCCCGACTAGGGTCAACTTTGGGCTGTCACACTGGGTTACCGATGTCTCCAAAGAAGAAAGATGCCATTTGGGTAATTATCGGCCGATTGACAAAGTCCGCGCACTTTATTTCGGTATGTATGGATTATTCTTTAGATAAATTGGCTGAATTGTACATATCTGAGATTGTCAGACTACATGGAGTTCTAGTCTCCATGATATCAGATAGAGATCCCCGATTTACGTCTTGTTTTTGGGACAAATTGCAAGACGCTTTGGGTACTCAGTTGCGTTTCAGCACTACATTTCATCCTTAGATAGATGGCCAATCTGAGCGTGTAATTCAGGTATTGGAAGATATGCTCCGATGTTGTATATTAGAGTTTGAAGGTAATTAGGAAAGGTATATACCTTTGATTGAATTTGCTTATAATAACAGTTATTAGTCCAGTATTAAAATGGCTCCATATGAAGCTTTGTACGGTAGAAAATGTAGAACACCGTTATTTGGACAGAGCTCAGTGAAAAGAAGATACATGGGGTTGATTTGATCCGGGATACAGAAGAAAAAGTAAGGCTGATTCAGGATAGCCTAAAAGCAGCTTCCAATCATCAGAAGTCATATGCTGATATTAAACAAAAAGAGATTGAATTTCAGGTGGGTGATAAAATATTCTTAAAAGTGTCTCCTTGGAAGAAAGTTCTCCGGTTCAGTCGAAAAGGTAAATTGAGTCCAAGATTTATCGGACCATATGAAATCATAGAAAGAATTAGACCGGTTGCTTATTGATTGACATTTCCACTAAAACTCGATAGAATTCATAATGTTTTTCATGTATCTAGCTACGACGGTATCGATCAGATTCTTCACATGTTATTACTCCGATAGAAGTGGAAATTCAACCGGATATGACTTATAGTGAAGAACCGGTTAAGATATTTGCATGGGAAACAAAAGAGCTTAGAAACAAAAAGATAAAATTGGTGAAAGTAATATGGAAAAAGCATGGGATTGAGGAAGTGACATGGGAACCAGAAGAGACAATGAGGAAACAATACCTGAATCTCTTTACTAGTAGGATTTTCGAGGACGAAAATCCTTAAAGGGGGAGAGTTGTAACGACCCAAGTTTAAGGTTATCAAAATAGTGGTTTCGGGACCACAAATCTGATGAGGAAAATTTTATTTTTATTATATTTCTATGGCCTACAATTTCATGGAAAGATTTTGTGAAAATTTCGTTCAAAAATTTTGACGTTTGGGCACTCAATTAAAAGGCAATTTTTGATCATTTTCTTCATTAGGCTGGATTTAGCAAGGGGAGAAGCCGTAGTTAGGGTTTTCGAGCTTCCAAGCTCCATAGATTTGCTATTTTAGATCAAGAAGAACGAAACTCGAGGTTAGACAAAGGAAAGAATAAAGTTGAAGGCTAAGTTGGTGAATTTGGCTATATTTTGTACCGAGGTAAGTTTACGGTAAATAAATACAATATTTAAATAATTATTATTAATATTTTTATTTTCAGAAATTATGAATTTATTTTATGAATTTATTTAATGTTGACTCAAGTATGAGATGACAGAGAATCGGTGTTAAAAAGCCCCGTTGAAACATGAAGAATGTATCGGATACAAATGTCATGACATTTGGGTAAGGAGGTCCCATGTAAGACCATGTCTGGGACATGGCGTTGGCACCGAGATGAGAGGTCCCATGTAAGACCATGTCTGGGACATGGCGTTGGCACCGAGATGAGAGGTCCCCCATAAGACCATGTCTGGGACATGACATGGGCATCGATATGAGAACATCCCATGTAAGACCATGTTTGGGACATGGCTTTCGCATGTTATTATCAGAAAAGACCCAAGTATCCTTATTATTCCAACGTGGCTCAACGGGCTAGTAGATGAATCATGTTAATGAAAGTTCATTTAAAAGCATAAATGGCAAGCTCAGATGAGTTATAAGAGTTAAGAACTTACTATATTATCAATTGATACTCAATGTTTCAGCAAGAGAAGAATAAGTTACGATCATGAGTTAACTAAGTAAATCAACAAGAGAACGAGAATGAGATTAAATAAAGAGTAAACTAGAGATCTTGACATTTGAGTTTAATTATTTGTGTTAAGTGTTGTTATTTATTTGCTAGTAAACTTACTAAGCTTATGCTTACTTCTTTTATTTTTCTTTCTCTTATAGTATTGTAAAGCTACTTTCGGGAACTTAAAGACGTCGGAGATCGTCCACACTATCAACGACAACAACTCGGTATTTTATGATGAACCATGTTTGGGTTATGGCATGTATAGGGACTTAGTTATTTTGAATGTCTGTATTTATGATTTTGCTAAAGAATGATATGTAAGTATTTGATGATGAATGTTTGTTAAAATGACTAATTATGAAGGTGTTTGTTGTTACAAATGTTTAGGTGATAAATCATGCATAGAAATCATGAAAGAGTAAAATTTGCAAAGAAACAGATTTCAAGGAGCAACAGTGACGTGAATTTGAAAAATCACATAGGATGGTATAAAATGAATTAGAAGGTGAATGATATATATAATTAAAGCGTATTGGGTCTACTGTCATAGAAAAATAATGGTGGAGCAAAATGAATTTTATATTTTAATATATGTGAATTTTAGTGGGACAGGGTCAAAACTATTTTTGGAGTCCTCTGTTTTGAGTTTAGAAAATCATTAAAAATTGTACAAAAATAGATATACGGAATGATTATATGAACCAGTTATATGGAAATAGTAATATGAAATGTTTATACGAAATGTTTTTATGGATATAGATATGTAAAAAGTTACATTTGAAATGAATACTTGAAATGGAAATGTGAAATGTTAAATGTATAGAAGATGGATGAATGGTATATCAAATATGTTTACTTGTATATGCTTTATGACATGAAGAAGTTACACGTTTTTATATATGTGAAATTACTAATCTTGTGATCTGTATAGGAAATTAAATGAACTCATGACCTTGATTATTGTCATATCTCAAAAATCGAGTTAGCAAAAATTGGATTAGTAAAACGTGAGAGTGGTCACGCTTTGTTTTTATGTTAAATGTTGTGGAATCATGTCAAGAAATTAATCTATAGTGGTGGCTAAGCGTTAGTTATGTGTGCTTAAGGTTTTGTGTTCAAAACCATTCCCTTGAAGTTTTTGTTATTTTTATTCTAGCCCCTGACTTTGGATATTGGAGTTAAATATAATTTTCTCGCAATTGATGTCAAAATGAGCCCATTGGTTCAGTAGTAAGATGTTAGCTTACCTTAAGGTCATGTGTTCAAATTCTTGTGTGAGCAAAATATAATTATTTTTGCTAATTATCTTATGTCTCCCATCTAGAGGAATTTGTGATAAATTTGAATTCTTGGAAAACTGTATAGATGTAGGTCAGATAGTGGAGTTGTAGGTAGTTAGGGTTTGTTTTTTATTTTATTTTATTTTATTTTATTTTTATAAATAATAAATAATAAATAATATTTTTTTCTAATTTTTTTCTAATTTTTTTTCCAAATTTTGGTTCCTACGTTTTCCCAGTTCTTTTTTTTATGCATCTTTTTAGATACTTCCCCAGTTTTGTTTTGTTTTCCTTTTTTAATTTTTGTTTCTCACCATTCTTTCACCAAATTTGTTAGCACTCAAAACTATTGCCTTAAGCCCTTTTGTTTCTCTGAATTTGGTGCGTTTTTGTAGATTAAGGGTAGGTTTTTTTGTTCTTTTTTGTTTAGGTTTAATTATTGATTAATACGTTCTTTGTAAAAGAATGGATTTCAATGTTTAGATTACATACCATGCTGCAACCAGGAGAAGAACGTGTGACAGTTGATCCTCTAGTGAGCTAGGTCCTCTTCTTAAGTTGTCATTTTGTTTGAGGGTAAGTAATTTTGCTATTGTAGGATCTGTTTTGATCTGTGATTTGGTTTATTTGATGATGTTTCATCGATTAGTTCAATTGGGTTTCATAAAATTAAGTTAATTAATTCTGGTGAGCGGTCAATTTTAGGTTCTGGAATTTTTTGGGTGAATTCGCATCAAGAACAGACAAGGTGTGTAACAAAAACTCGAGAAAACAACAAACGACGAAAGCTGAAATTGGGACGGCCAATGCCACACGGTCATGTGCCAGGCCGTGTGGTAGGCAATGTGTGACAGATGACCGTGTGAAAGACCGTAGGGCCACACGGGTGTGTATGAGACCATGTGTCAAGCAGTATGGGCCATATAGGCTAGCCAAGTAGGCCATGTGGGCCATAGGGCTTGTGGGCCCAAATTCTAAAAATTTTCCCTAGGGTCATATTCATCTTACGAGTCGAATATAGGCCTTCTGTAGGGTCCATATTACTTAAATAATACTTGATAACGAGGTATATGTTAATATGCTTATGTATATGATGTGTTTAAGGTTTGTGATATATATATGTGTATGATTTGTGTCCTGTCATGGTATGATTCCATGTTACTGTGTTGGATGTCAGCATGTAATGTTAGGATATGTTAATTTGAATATCTCTGAATCTTTTATATAACCATGCATGTCACTTCATGGAAAAATTGATGTGTTTTCAATGGGATTTGATAAATCTATTTGCGAAGCGTGGATACCCATGGCTTCTGTTTTTTGCTATTGTATGTCAACATGTCCCGCATGTTTGTCATTCTGATTCTATATATGCATGTCATGACACGTTGCATGGGGTTTGGGATGATGTTGAAAGGAGGACGATTCTGGCTGTTTAATGATCTGCACATTTTGGTGGTTTAACCACATTTTTGTTTGGCAATTTGTCTGCAATTGTAGTGGCTTGTCCACTAATATCTATTCTGGCAGCTTTGTTGCAATACAATGGCTTGACCACATATATTTTTTATCTCACAGTTTTAAATGCAATCTCTGGTGGCAATGTCCACAAATTTCTATTGGTGTGATTTGGATGGACAAGTTTCGGGGAACTCTATTTTGGTGTGTAGCGAAGATGGGTAGGAAATTTTTTGAAAAATCTAAATTATAATTTTTTTAAAAATACTCGCATTGGCATACTCATGTTTTCTCAATTTTGTTCAATTTCACATGATGAAAATTTTTTTGATACTCTAATTTTTATATTGTGATATGTGTGTTCTATCTTCGAGTTTCGTTATACACTGGGCTCTATAACTCACCCCATTGTTTTGTCTCTAACTTTTCAGGTTAACTTTGAGTTTAGGATCAGATGGCGTGCGGGAGCTCGATTGATTCTTGGTTAATAAAATAGGATAGTTTATGTTTTTAATTATTTCTAGACTATAAATTTGTTAAGACTTCGTTTTTGTTTTTTTTTTGTTTTGTTTGTTTGGGTTTGAGTATTTTAAAATGAAATTGCAAAATCTCGTGGGTTAAAAATTTAAAATTCGGTTTTCAAAGTTAAAACTCTAAAATTTTTTCTATTGCAAAATTAAGTAACCCCTAAAGAGTTTCTATAAATAAAAAAATAGCTTTAACGAGTGGTTCTGTTTATGCCGGAAATGATTTGCCAAAATACTTATTTTCAAAACATGGTTTGGAATTAAATTTTTTGATTGAGATAAGTGATTCCAAATTTAAGTTTTTTCTAAACATTTGAAATTTTTTGCCAAATTTTCTGTTACCGAAACGCACTTTGAGATTGATTGAAACGCAAGTTTTAAAACAAGTTGATGTAATTCCTCAAAATCTGGTCATAACGTCTAGCCTAGGTGTAACACCCCTAACCTATCTCTGTCGCTAGATTAGGGTTACAGAGAATTACCAAACAATCTTCAATCATTTGTCTATATAGCATTAAAATAAATACATGACATTCAAAACATATCAATCATAGGCATTTCATCCCTAAATCGAGCCTTCGAGGCCCTAAAAATAGCTTTGAGGCAGCAAGAGACGCACGGCCGTGTAACTTTTGAGCAAGGGACACACGGTCGTGTCCCCACCTGTGTAACTCACTGAATAGCCTCACACGCCCGTGTTTCAGGCTATGTGCTAGGCCGTGTTAGTCACAGACTTCAACACTAGGAAATTCTCATATGATACACAGCCGTATGACAGCCCGTGCCCTAGGTCGTGTGAATCTCAAATTTTACCTAAAATCAAGTATTTCATAACCAATTAATGCATAGCTAACCCAGTCATTTATGCACACTTTCAAGGGACCTAAGCATCATTCAACTACACATAACCATTCCATTTCAAACAACCTAATTCACCTAACCAATGTGTCATTCAAAGACACCACAAATATATCAAACATTACATACCAAAACAAGACAACAATACTATAGTTCATGCATATAATCTAGTTCAAACACTTATGAAAACTTATCTGAAATAACCATTTTCAAGTCATCGTAAAATACCAAAAAGGAACCTTATACATAAGCACTTGAAAGTGCCCAAAATGACAATACTTGGTGAAGCATTAAAGTACACGAACCCAAACATAACCTTCAAAGCATAAACATACCAAGACACCATTACAAACATCCTATACATTTCAACCACATATTCATCTATATATACATGTCACTACCCTAGGAGATACAAAAACTACCAACTTAGATAGATAGTGTGAGCCGGTTGATTGATCCTTCCAAAATGTTAGCAATGATTATCTAAAAAAAAAAATCCAGAATGACCAATAAGCTTACATAACTTAGTAAGGACATAGTATAACATTTAATCTAAATACAATTAGACACAATTCACATACTATTTGATTCAGGGTTTCCAGAATATAAATAGGGGCACGTAAGTGCATTCAGGGGTATCGAAGTACAAATAGGGCCACGTATGTGCAATTAGCAGTAATTATCTATAAACATTTTAATTAATGAACAATAATATAATATTAGAACTAAAACTTTATTTACATATTGAAATAATATGGGCTTACCTATGATTTAATTTCAATCAATACGTAGGGACTATTCTTTTATTTTCCCTTTTCCTCGTTTATTGTCTCTCTGATTCAAATATTGATCATGCAAGCTAAGACGTTAACCGAAACTCCTTAGTCTCTAATGGTGGTTTCAACAATAGGTTGAAGAGAATGAATCAAGTTAAATGTCTAATTTGTTTTAATTTGTTTAGTTTAATTTTGATTTAATTACAAGTTTGCCATTAAATACCTATTAATTAATCATTTTAATACCATTTTTTGCCCAACCATAATAACTAGGGCTAATTGCCACATAAGTCCTTATTCATTTAGTTATTAAACTATTTAATCATTTAAATGCAATAATTTCTAACTTTTGCACCTTTTTGAAGTCTTTTTTCTTTAATTAGCTACCTACGCGTTAAAATTTCTTAACAAAACTTTTATACGACTCTAATGGCTCCGTAAATATTCTATAAATAATATTTACGGGCCAACACGATGAAAATTTATGGTCTCGAAACCATTGTTCTGTCACCACTAAAAAATGGGTGTTACAACAGGAATCATAACAGGTTGTAATAATCTCGAGGGCACCTGATGCTTTGCTTTTACCTACTGACAAATCAAACATTTGACTATGAACTCACAAATCTCACGTTTCATACCCAGCAACCAGTACATCTCTTTCAAATCACAATACATCTTCATGCTACCCGGATGAATGGAATATGTACTACTGTGAGCCTCTAATAGAATATCACATTTCAAATTTAAATTATAAAGAACACAAATTTTATTGCGGTAATGCAATGTACCATCATTACCAATACTGTATTCAGTAGTTAAATTATCTCGAGCCAAGTTTCGTTTCATTATCAACTTCGGATCATCTTTTTGCAACTCCCAAATTCGTTGTAGAAACAAGGGTTTAGTCCTTAGTTCCGCCAACACAGAACCATCAGCATGCAAAGCCAAATGACATTCAGCACTCGAAGTGCAAACAATGATGACTTTCTATTGAATACATCTGCAACCACATTAGTATTTTTCGGATGATAATAAATAACCAAATCATAATCTTTCAGTAGCTCTAATGAACGTCGTCGTCTTAGATTCAGTTCCTTCTAGGTCATTAAACATTTTAAGCTTTAATGATCAGTATACACGTGACATTTCTCGCCATATAAATAATGCATCCATATCTTCAAAGCGAAGACAATCGCGGCAAGCTTTAAGAACAAATAAGCTTTACATCCCTTAGTAATCAAATTTAGAGCTGACAATACTGAAACTATATTTGTAATACAATCGACCCCATCTACCCTAACACAAATAAATTCACTATGTGGATGCTTCAAACTAACTTGATTCCTTCAGAAACTCACTATTGCATCATGCTCAAACAACCAATCCATTCCTAGAATGTTATCAAAATCATCAAAAGGTAACAACATCAAACTAGCGGGAAAATCGTAATCCCTAACTTTTAGTGGACATGATTTACATATCTCATTAACTAAAACACATTGACCCAGTGGATTTGTAACTTTGACAGTATATTCAGTGAACTCAACAGGTAAATTCTTTTCGTCTACTAATGAAATGCATATATACGAGTGAGTTAATCTAGGATCAATCAATGCATATACATTAATATCAAAGAGAGAAAAGTACCCACAATAACGTCTAGGGCAATCGCTTCCTCACGACCTCTGATTGCATAAGCTCTAGCTGGTGTTCTCGCTTCAGATCATTCATTCATCTCACTATTCTTCCCTCGACAAGAAGTAGTGTTTCTAGCATTTCCAGATCGTCTACTTCACTGTGAGGTTGTTTCAGGCTTTTTTGTTTGATTGCCAAAATTATTCTGCCTTTTTTGGACAATCACAAAGGAAATTATCAGTAGATCCACAACGAAAACAAGCTCCTGACTTTGATCGACACTCACCAAAATGCCTTTTGTTGCAATCATCACAAACATGAACGATTCTCTCAACATTTCTTACACTTTCGACACTATCTGCTGAAGAATTAACAAACTTAAAATTGCTTTGCCTCGGTTTATCTCTACAAGTGAACTTTGAAGGTGTAGCTGATTGACTTCTCTCATTTCTAAATTTTTTTGATGGAGACGTTTGAGCAAGCTTGAAGGACACTCTTTTGTTAAAATCTTGAAATTACAAATCTAAATGTCGTTTACTTTTGCAAATTTCTTTAATTTTTTGAGCTTGTTCTGAAAGTTCTACAAATTCCCGTAACTTTAATTGTGCCACAGACATACGAATATCATCATTCAACCCATTTTCAAATTTGACACACATTTTTTCATTTGACACAATATTATGGGATTAATCTTCAAGAGTGCATATCAATTCTATGAAGACTCTCATCGTATTCATTAACCAGTACTCTGCTTTTGTAGGATCATCATCAACCTTGCATCTAAACTCTTCTGCTCTACATTTCCAGATTTTATCTATGGATACAACTGTCACAAGTATAGGATTTTGAGGACCCAGGGGTCCGAAGGAGGCACAGTAGGGGCTGGAGGTGGCAGAGTTGCATGATTTGCTTGCTTGAATTCATTAAACCACTAGCCCATCATTCCGAGAAACACTTCTTTCATTTCATCACCAAAGGACTGTGGAATTGATGCACTATTACTTGTTTCAGGGTTAGAAGCTTGAATACTACTTTCAGATTCATTAACTACATCCTGGTTTGACTCAGCTGACATCTTGAATCTACAAGAAAATACAATATTAGAGCAGATCAAAAGCATCACACTATCACAAGGTATATGTGGCATGTATATACTAAATTCTTCTCCGTTACATTAGTCCTAGAACTGACTAAATCGTAGCTCTGATACCACTAAATGTAACACCCCTAACCTATCTCCGTAACCAGATTAGGGTTACAGAGCATTACTAAACAATCTTCAATCATTTGCCTATATAACATTAAAATAAATACATGACATTCAAAATATATCAATCATAGGCATTTTGTCCTTAAATTGAGCCTTCAATGCCCTAAAAATAGCATAATTAGGGATTAATTTGAAACAAAATAAAAGTTTTAAGAAAAAGTTGTAAAAATTAGAAAAACAGGTCATATGGCCATGTAAAATCAACTTAGGCCATGTAACTTTCGAACAAGGGACACACGACCGTGTCTCCACCCATGTAACTCACTGAGTAGCCTCACACACCCGTGTGCCAGGCCATGTGCTAGGCCGTGTAACTCTCTGAGTTGCCACACACGTCCGTGCGCTAAGCCGTGTGCTAGGCCATGTGCTAAACCGTGTAACTCACTGACTTCAACACTAAGAAATTCTCATATACACACGACATGTATCTCACACAACCGTGTGATAGCTCGTGCCCTAAGCTGTGTGAACCTAAAATTTAACTTAAAATCAAGTCATTTCATAACTACTTCATGCATAACTAACCCATTCATTTATGCACACTTTCAAGGGACCTAAGCATCATTCAAGTACACATAATCATGCCATTTCAAACAACCTAATTCACCTAACCAATGTGTCATTCAAAAACACCACAAATATTTCAAACATTACATGCCAAAACAAGCCAACAACACTTTTGTTCATGCATATAGTCTAGTTCAAACACTTACCAAAACTTATCTCAATTAACTATTTTCAAGTATCATAAAATACCAAAAAGGAACCTTATACATAAGCACTTGAAAGTGCCTAAAATGGAAATACTTGGTGAAGCATTAAAGTACACCAGCCCAAACATAACCTTCAGAGCATAAACATACCAAGACACCATTACAAATATCCTATACATTTCAACCACATATTCATCTATATATATACATGCCACTACCCTAGGAGATACAAAAACTACCAACTTAGATGGATAGTGTAAGCTGGTTAATTGATCTATTCCAAAATGTCAGCAACGATTATCTACAAAACGATCCACAAGAACCAATAAGCATACAAAACTTAGTAAGGACATAGTATAACATTTAATCTAAATACAATTAGACACAATTCACATAATATTTGATTCAGGGCTTCTAGAGTATAAACAGGGGCACGTAAGTTCATTCAGGGGGTACTGAAGTACAAATAGGGGCACATATGTGCAATCAGGGGTACTGAAGTACAAATAGGGCCACGTATGTGCAATCAGGGGTACCGAAGTACAAACAAGGCCACATATGTGCAATCAGGTGTACCCAAGTACAAATAGGGGCACGCATGTGCAATCAACAATAATTATCTATAAACATTTTAATTAAAGAACAAGAATATAATATTACAATTAAAACTTTATTTACGTATTGAAATACTATGGACTTACCTACGATTTAATTTTGGTTAATACACAAGAACTGTTTCTTTATTTTTACTTTTCCTTGGTTATTGTCTCTCTGATTCAAATCTTGATCATGCAAGCTAAGTTGACCGAATGGTGGTTTCGGCAAGAGGTTGAAGAGAATGAATCAAGTAAAATGTCTAATTTGTTTAGTTTAATTTTCATTTAATTACAAGTTTGCCATTAAACACCTATTAATAAATCATTTTCATACCATTTGTCATCCAGCCATAATAACTAGGGCTAATTGCCACATAAGTCCTTCTTCAGTTAGTCATTGAACTAGTTAATCATCTAAATGCAATAATTACTAAGTTTTGAACCTTTTTCAATTTAGTCCTTTTTCTTTAATTACCTATCTAAACGTTAAAATTTCTTAACCAAACTTTAATACAACTCTAATGACTCCGTAAATATTCTACAAATAATATTTACGGGCAAATATGATGGAAATTTATGGTCCCAAAACCACTATTCTGTCACCACTAAAAAATTGGTTGTTACACCGGGTTTTAGGTGTTACAATTATGATTTTTATTGTGAAAGATTTAAGTTAAGTCCTTTACAGTAAGTTAAATTTTATGTTCAATATGAAATTACTAAGATTTACACGAGCTTACCTCTTTTGCATTTTCTTCTTGTAGATCGTCGGATACGAGCTGTTGATTGGATTGCCTTTGGAGATCACACTATCCGACAACTTAATTGGTAACTCATTATTCACTTTGGTTTGTTATAAGTGGCATGTAAATAGGGTTTTGGTATATATATGTGTTATAAGCATTATGGATATATTTTTTGTCAATTGAAGTATGAGGTGTATATATTGATATAAATCTCAATTAGTATTTTGGTTGATTGTGGTGTGTGATAGCAATGGTATGTCTTTTGTTTTATATGCATTTTGAATGGTTGATTTGGTACAAATGCTTAGGTAGCTTGGTAAACCTTGATTGATGATTTTGGTCATGAAAAATGAAGTATATTTGATAGTTGAATAAGTATGAAATCTTAAATAGTAGCATTTGAATGGATTATGTTTTAATGTTTGAGTTGTGGTGCCAATGAGGGCATATTGGTTATACATTTAGGTTGAATGGTATTTGGTATATTTTAGCATGTTTAGGCACATTTTGAATAGGTTTGATTGTTGGTTGTGGCATAGCTTCGAACCCAAGCATTTGAATATGAAATGACTTGTGTTTGAAGGTGAATTTAGACACACACGACCTATGACACGGTCTACCACACGGTTGTTTGACATGGTCGTTTGGTCTATTTAATTTTGGTGTAGGTTTTTCCCATACGGTCTGGCAACATGGTCGTGTGACCCTATTTTTGAATTATACATGGTTTGAGAACACGGGCGTGTGGTGTGGCCATGCTTGAGACACACGGGCTGGTCTCCTTCACACTTGGGCACACGACCTTGTGACCCCTATTTACGCATTTTACTCAAAATTTCGTATAAGTTTCAATTTAATCCAGAATTTATTTTAGATTGTTTTAAATGTTTCGTAGGCTCAATTTAAACATCTTTTCATATATATGCTACGAATGTTAATTGATTATGAATATTTGATATCTAAATTTAATTTTGAATAGTAGAAGTTAGTTATTGAATTTGATACATGTCGTAATACTCTGTAACTCTAATCCGCTAATGGAGACCGGTTAGGGATGTTACAATCAATGTTGGGAAAATTATTCTTAAGGAAATCTAAGATTGTGATAGGAGAAAGACAGGAAGTGCTTCCATTCCATAATTGATTACTTCACTTTGTTTGTGAGCACAAGTTCGATCGAAAGCAAACCTGAAAGGTCGATATGTTCAAGGTCGCATAACAAGACACGATCTTGAAAGTTTAGTAGAGAATGTTGAATAGTTGAATCAGATCAAACCAAACGCACCAGGACTTGAAAAGTTGTCAACCAATCCTGAACCAGATACTAACTCAGAAAATTAACCTAAAAAAGCATAACCCGAAGGAGAACCGAACAACCCTGAACCAGGAATGGAACTGAATGTTGCTAAACCAGTTGACACAACTGCTAATCCTTAGTTGATCATTACGATGAACACTCCTTCAAACAAAAATGATAAGTTGAAATTTCTAGCTATGCTGGATACGTGGAAATTTATGCATAATCAACAACAAGCTTATTGGAAATATGCAAAAATTAGAGATATCTCCATAAGGAATGTTTTTAAGAATTTCTCTAATAATCTATCTACTTTCATTTTTGAGTTTCCAAATAATATCTTTGAGTCATGGATGCAAGATTCAAGACAAGAAGAGTTCATGAATTCAAGCAAGAATGAGAAGGCGAAGGAACAAGGCAAACAAATTAATAAATGGGGAGTTTCTTTTTCCTAGTATTTCTTTTAAAATATTTTTATATTTACTTTGGTAGTATTTTGCTTTCACACAATAAAATTGAATAAATTGAAAGTTATGAAAAAATTAAGTTGATGCCTTTCCATTATTTTTGTTCTCTAGTAAATAGTAATGTAGTGTGGTAATGTGAATGTACATGTCTAGGATTGGATTTTGTCAAGGAAAGACTTGGTGCTTAAGCAGTCTTCATGACTCACCTCTCTTTCCTAGGATCCTACATAGTGTATAGTTCACATTCACTACTTTGTTATTTTGCAATGAGAACATTGCTTTTTTTTAAAGGGGGTAGAGCCATCTTGCATGATTTTTTTAAAAATTTTCATTGTTCACACATAACTATGTCGAAATAAATTAATGCTTAGAGAAAATTTTTGTTAATAAGCTAGATCTAATGATAGTATAATTTATAATTCTATTCAAGTTTTTTTGAAACTATGTTAGCTTAATCATGATATGATTGTGTTTTCTAAGTATTATGTAGTTTTAGCCATGAAAATTTTCTTTTCATTAGAATTAGGCATGCATGAAGGTTTAATTTTTTAGAATTGTCTTAGTAACTTTCTTAAGGCAAAATCCTAAGAGGCATAAGAATCTGAAAATGATTTAGGCACACTTTGTTTGGAACGTTTGAGCCCTTCAAGCCTACTATATTTAAAATTAACCCTTGGAACCTTATTTTTGAGTTGTATGGCCTACTTTATTTGATTCACCTACATCGTAAACCATCTTGCCTTCTTTTCATAAATTTTTCCTTATCTTTGCACCAATTTTAACTTTACTTGCTTTGGTGAAAACAAATCTTGAGGGAGAAATCAGAAGAAGGTATCTACTAAAAAATATGTATGATCAAATACTGAGAAGTATCATTGAACATGAGTTCAAAATTAAGTTTAGGGTTGTTAACCCAATGAGTAAGGTAGATTGTGTACAGAAGATCCAAGGCAATTTTAAGGTTATTTAGCCTAAAAATCACTTCCCTTTATCCCTACCTTTAGCCTAGCCCCATTACAACCCTACGAAAGACCTATTGATTTTGATAATTATGTCGACTACATTAGTAGAGAGAAATTACTGAGCTCAACATATGAAAAACATTATTAAACCTTAGGATTGTCTTGCCTAATTAAAATAAGGAAGAATAATTGAATGGTAGAATTTGCATATGGCTCGGAAAAGCATACGAATTATGATTATTGTTGACATCTTTTTTGACTTTGTCACACCCCATATTTTATTTATTTTATCGCGTAAGTTTATGGCATAAGGAATTAAATGGATTAGTGGTTAAATGTGTGATTTATTTCCAAAAGGTCCATTGTTTAATCCCCCACACTCCTACTTTTTTATTTACATATTTTTGACAAATTCAAGTGGTTAACCCCCTTGTGTTGTGCACCTCACTTGCCTTGTGGTCAAGGATTCCTTTCCTTTTCTTTCTAGTCAGCTCACCTTCCTTCCCCCTTTTCACTCCCATGATCCACTTTTGGTGCCTTTTTCCCCCATATTTCTTTATTCCCTCCCTTACCATACCTTGGTCGGACATGCACCTAGACACACTTTTATTCATATTCTTTTTTCTCATCTTTTCTCTCCTCCTCTCTCTTTGGCCGCCCCTCCTCCTTGCTCCTCCATATTCTTCTATTTTCTTTTACTTTCACCACCCCTTCTCCTTATTTCTCCTCCATTCCACCACCTCTGAAGGCCAACAAACCACCACTGAACCACCACCTCAACGCCATCACCGCTGTCGTCGTCGCCCATAACTAAATTCTTTGATTCTTTTTCTTTTCTCTTCCTCTTCTCATAACCTATTTATCTAATTCTTAAGTTCTGATATTTTGTTTATAATAAAGGATTATTTCACATCCTATTTCTAATTCTTTTTTATATATTATGTTATTTTCTGTCTAGTGGTGAATGCTCCTCTCTAACCAACTCTCCGTGAGAAGTTGTTGATTCGGTTTTTCCTTCGATATTATGTAAGTTTAGATGATCCTCTATTTACAATATTCTTTCATAAATTTTTATATATATTCTGTTAGAATAATACAAACCATTCGGCTTATTGGATTTTATGAAGTGTTTTTTGAAATCTCGAATCTGTACCCCCACTTTTGGAAGAGTGTGATTTGACAAACAATTACGTAGCTATTTCACCAAATCGTAAATTGAGGGTTTTTCATTAAAATAACTTGTTCTAATACGGTACAAATTGTTTATATGTAAGGATTCAAGATATGATCTCTTCATTTAGAAGTTGGAAACGGAGTCGTTGTCATCGAATTTTAAATCAAGATGAAATATATATATATGCAAGTACAAAATAACAATTAAAATATATCTCTAAAAAGTAGAAATGCCGAATACATTAAGTATTCATATGGATTGATAAAATCCGATAAAAAGGAGGATTCCAAGTAAGTAATTCTGAAACTTCAGATCTATGATATGTTGTATGTGATTATATGATTTTTCTATTATACGTGATGTATGTTTTCCTGATGATAACTCTTGAAAAGAGTTATATTTCTTGCCTTTAGACCTAACTAATTGCTTGTACTTAGGTAAATTTAGTTGCATTTTAGGACATTTTAGTTAGAATTTTTAATATTGCATTAGAATTTGGACTATGTTGGAGTTAGGTGTTTTTAATCGCTTGTGGTGGAGTTTTTTGCATGTTGGTATAGAAGGAACAAGTTTTAGAATGATAAAATAAAGGAGTGAAGTTTTGTCAAGGTAAAAGTGTAGACAATTTGCCAACACGGATGTCATGGAAATGCCGGGAAGACCAAGTCAACATTTTCACGCAACAGTTCCAGTTCAAATTCAAACTTATACCAGATAAATCCCTCTAAAAGAGGAGAAGATAATCACAAGCTGTTAGCCGACCCTAGCCTAATCTATCTATAAAAGTCGATGAAGAGGATCTCACAAAGGGCAAAGAAAAAAAAGTGGGAGAGATCCTTAGGCATGAATAAGGGATTGGTTGCGCAAAGGAAAGGAAGTCGAAGGTAGTCCTTCTTAACCATCATAGGATGTTGTGCTGTCAAAGTTTGGATTGGGCAAGCAAAAGTTATTTTCTGAAGTTCTTCCGTTATTTCCATTAGTGTTCCTTAGAAGTTTGGATTGAAGTAGTTGAACACAATGTCGGATAATATTTTGGTTTGGAATTCTATTTCCCAACCCATGAGCTAAATCTCATAGGGTTGGGATTACTTTCGATGAAACCTTAAACTGTTTTTATGGATGCAGTATATATCTAATTTACTTTATTATTTCATTTCATTTTTCTTATTTCTTCATTAAAATGCAAATGATCTTTAGACATGGAAGACTGTTCGCATACTTATAAATTGATTCTAATTCCGAACGGGTTGGATTGGATGGATTAAAATTAAATGAAATAATCAAGTATTTGATAGACACTTGTAACTGACTTTAGACATAGAGTCATAATCATATAGAAGGAACCCCATGCAAGATATCTAAAAAGCATATAGACACGGACATGGAAACTTGATGTTTCGCTTTTGTAAGAGGTAGACCATTTTAGAACTCTTCTCTACAGTAAAGTAGATATGATTTTGCCAATGTATTATTGATAGTAAGGGTTGATTCTGGGTAATCTCGACCTTCTGAATCAACATCACTCTATCCTTATTCTTTGTCGTAGTAACTTTGCCACAAAATATTTAGTTGTTTATTTCTTTGTTTACATTCTATTTGGATAATCACTCTCGTTATTGCCATTACATTTCTGCTCACTTTTGCCATATCATTTCCAATTATTCATTAATTCCACATATTGCATACATCATTATTCCTTTAATTGCCACTACATACTTACCATACCTTTACCATAGCATTAGTCGCATTTTATTACAAAAGATCACTTTTGTGCCTTAATACGATCCTCGTGGGACCGATACTCACTCATCACTTTATTACTTGATTCGACGTGTATACTTGCACAAATTCACATATCATTTCACACGCGACACCTAATACCCATGTTATGTGATATATGGAAATTTTGTATATACATGTATTATAAACATGACACCAATTTACTGATACTTTGATTCGCATGTTAAGCATGCTATTATTCTGATTATGATTCGCATGTTGAGCATGCTATTATTCTGATTCAGAATCGCATGTTAAACATGCTACAATGTTAAGCCGTAACGAGTTCTAAATCACATGTAAATCATGCCTATTGAAAAATAGAGTCAGTAAGTCATATCACATGCATTGGGGTTGGGATAATGTTGTATGGAGGAAGATTCTTGCAAGTTAATAATCTACAATTTCTGGTGGCTTGACCATAATATTCTGTATCTGGCAGTATATCTGCATTATCTGGTGGCTCGAGCATAATATTTTTTTTGTAGCTTGACTGCAATATCTGGTGGCTTGTCCACGTTATTGATGTGTTATTGGATGGAAAATTTCTAGGGAACTCATTATGGTGTGTAACAGAGATGGGTAGGAACTATTTTCTGAAATATCTGCATTGTTTTTGAAAAAGCATTGCATTGACATCGTCATTGTGCATTCTGATAAATATGATTTTGTGTTCGAATATTTTTGTATATATGTTATCTGTTAAATTGATAATGTTCTGTATTAATTTATATTGATATGATTTGTAACCACACTGGGATTTAAAAAGCTCACCCCTTTAAGTTTCTGACTTTTCAGATAATAATCGAGGTTAGGATGGGCTCAGCTTACAAAGGTGCACTTGGAAACTTTTAGAAAAACTATTATATTTTGGTATTTGATATTTTGGATTTTGTTTTATTTCTGTGTACTATGGCTTGGGACTTACTTTTGGATTTTGGTTTTTGGATTGTTTCGGATGATTTGAATTTTTAAACTATCACCTAAGACAATTTATGAAATTAATAAGTAAAATAGGATTGTTCATAATAATGTCAAATTTAACTCAACAATTGCATTTTCAAACTCAATACTTCATTTTCGAAACTCAACACTACCTACTCATTAAATTGATATTTCACAAGATATATTAAACATATGTTTTCAAAATGAAGAATGTGTTTGTTTATTTTTCCGCTGCGACATTCACTTGAAATATGATGTTTTCTGTAAACCATCAATGCTTGAGTTTTTCTAAAGGTAAACAATTTCAAGAACACTTGGCCTTTCTTAAAGCAAATCAAAATGACATTTCCAAATGATAACAATTATTTAAAGAAAATAGTTAAAAGATTTTCTGCACCAACAACATGGCCAATGCCATTTTTGAGATTCGACCATAACGTCCAGGTTGGGTTTAGGGGGTTACATTTTTTATATAAAATTTTGGAAATATATTTACATATGAGCAACTTATTAGCAAGAAGAGTTTGTGGGCATAAATTTGTTAATGCATGATTATGTGAAGAATTGATTCTGCTTAAATGTTGTGCAGGAATGCCCTGTTGAAATTTTTGACTTGCATGAAACATTACTCTGGACGAGCAATGGATTAAGTTTGGGGGTATGATAACTCTAAATTATATAGGTTTTTAGAGCATTCTTTAACATAGAATTTGTGCAAATCTTGAGTATTTTGATAGCTAATTATGTGTTTTTAGTACATATTGAGAATCTTGACACAATAAAAGTAAGATTGAAATTTTTGAGTAATTAGGTGCTAATTTTACATAATTTTACTTTACGTTACTGCATTTTGAAAATTTCATAATTTTTGCTAAAATTGTTGCAGCTTGGTACACTAATTTGTTTAATGTTCGAAGCTAGTATGGATGACACATGCACATGAGTTGAATATCAATCAGCATGGGACGACAAAGCTTGAGTATTGGACTCAAGGAAATTAATTCTAACCCAGCTTGGAAGTGGGTTGATGAAAGGAACAAGTCTAATCCTCACATTGAAGGCCAAACTGTCTATCAAGGGGAAAAGAGTCCAAATTCGGCAATGAGTAGCCCAATCAGCTTTGGAACAATTAATTAAAGGTCCCTACAAGTGTAAAAAATCACAAAACAACCCCAATAAAATCTCATGGTTGTCGTCTAACCCATGCCCTTAAATCAAGCAAAAATCATGAAATAGTGAATCCCTCTTTCCACAAAATATGGTCGCCATATTTTTAGCAAACTCTCTAGCCTTCCCTTATGTATAAATACGACCGCTCATTCACCTCTCAAGGCACTCATCACAACCCTCATTCACTCACCATTCTCTCTTCTCTCAACATCTTCATTCCCCCTTCTCTTCCACGCCTAAGCCTTCCATTGTCTCTCATTTTTCCCATTCTCTCTTTGAGAGTTCCGCTAGTAAGTAATTTTCAGTCGAACCTCTCTTGATTAGCCACCTTAAGGAGTAATTTACATCAGAGCAATGACAGAATTAAGAGGAAACCATCACGGACAATTTTCAGAGAATCACCAAAATCTCCTTAGAATTTTTCTTCCTTTCTCTTTAAATTGTTCTAAGTTGAAAAACATGCTTGCAAATTACTTTATTACTATTCATTTAATGATGATGACTTAAATTGTTTCTACTAGAATGATTGAAATTTTTTGATTTATTTAGTTCAAAGTTATGTTTATGATGTTTTGTACCTCAATTATTTATACTTCCAATTAAAATCACGTATGTTGTTCATGCATTAATATATGTTTGAATGCATTAGAATTAATTGATTAATTAGAACCAGATGGTGATTAATAGACAGAATAATTGGAAGATGCATGTTTAATATATATTCAGTAGAAATAGGTTAAAAGTTTGTAATAATTCAAAAGAACCCTATTACCTTATATAACTTTGGATTTATGTGATTAAATTGTTTCAAACAGACATGTCCCTGTTACTTTGCATGAATTCTAAGGAATGGTGACTTAAAATATAATCTTTGGTTAAATTTTGATATAGACATATGCAAGTATTTCAAAGTGATAAACATAAGACTTCGACAGAAGCTTATGAATTTTAGATTCTGAGTTAATAAATAATTGAGTTGCCTTGAAATTTTTCTGAAACATTTATTAAGCATAATTGTGAATAAATTAAATCAAGAGTTGTAATTGTTCAAGCTTATTCATGTTATTGTTGTTAAATCATGTGAATTGCTACTTAACCATTTAATTAAATTTTATTCCATTCTCATTTGCATATTAGCTGTTAATTTAAGTTAATTAAAACATCCATCACTTCCAAATATTTTATTTTATTAACCAATTTGGTAAAAATTAATTTACAATTGTTGATTATCAATACAGTCCTTGTGGAGACAATACTCTTTTTACTCATTTATTACTTGATAACGACTGTGTATACTTGCACATTTTTCTGTGAACCAGGCGCCACGACATCCATTATATTGGTCCACTGGGACAGTAAACACGAAGACCAGCATGACAAAGATGTAGTCCGTTGGGACTATAAACTCAAGAATTCTCTGGAAAGCCTAAGTGGCAACTTCTCTGGAAAGCCTTTGTGGTGAATTCTCTGGAAATCCTTTGTGGCAAATCCTCTAGAAAGCATTTGTGGTGAGTTTCCATTCCATCCTTAAGGCAAGACCTAGGCATGCCTATAAGACATTATCTGAAAGAGTTATTGGCAGTGGACTCGTTTAATGATTCCTTCATGGTGTCTGTCATGGTAGGGAACTAGAGCTATTTGAAATATTATTGGTGCAAGTGTTCACCAAACTTAGAATTTCTTAGATTCAATATTGAAGTCATTTGGGATTCTATCGCATCAATTAAACATTACATTCTTCAAAGTAAGTTTGGTTGTTTGGACTGGACAAAAATACGATATAACTAGTGTTTTGGTAATTAATTGATTATTTGAAGGGATACATTAAGAGTAGTATCTGTTGAATGTCATTCTAAAAAGTGTAACCAACTACTATTTGCAAAAAAAAAATGTAATGAGATTCAAAATATGGTGTGAGGTCTATGATCCACCAGTTTGGTGAAAAGAGTATAGGACGGTTCAGTGTAAGGAATGTCATACAATTATCCGCCAACTAAGAATCAGAAAGTATTCATCAAGGTCTAATAGGGAACTCAAACCCTTAAGTTGAAAAGATCCTACAACCCCGTAAAAAGGAAATTATGAGTGAAACCCACTAAGTTCCTTATAACTTATATGTGTGTTTTGGTATGCAAGTCTGTGAATTGAACCAATGCGCCGATAAGGACCAAGCCAGGGATGCGCAATGGTGGTAGACCGAAGGCAATATTATGCATACAAAGGGACCTTTATAGAAACATGTTTTTCAAGTAACAAATAGTAATACACACTACGAATATGTCTATTTTATCAAACAAATTACTGTAAGGTTTTATTTTACCGTTGAAAGTTTGTGTCAAATGATAAGTGTATTAATCAAACTTATTGCCCTAGAAAGGATTTTATATAAATAAGAGGTACATTCAGTATGATTTTCGTTGAAAATTTTGCTAAGCATGTAAGTATTGTGACATCTTATATTCGAATCTAGTAGATTAGGTCAAATATAGGGTGTTACAAAACTGAAGTATAAACCCATACACAAATCCAATCCTATGGCATGCCAACTATACCCGACTCTTCCCAAATAGTTAATAAGGTACCAATGATCCAATTTCATTCTATAATCAATTCACACTTAATATCGTAATCTCATTCCAATTCATCAGCAATTCATAGACATACAATATCACAAATCATGTTTCATTTCACATTCATATCACATATCATGTATCAATTATATCATACTATTTCTACGTCATTAAATTCAATCCAATTTCTCGACATTTAATTTCATCCAATTCAAATTATTTCATATCACAAAATAAACTTAGCTCAATGGTAAATCATGTGATCAACATATATATATTATATATATAATGAGCTAAATTATAGAAATACAAATTGAATTCTCTCGTCACTTGTAACAACTCTCGTTTTTCCTTTCCATTTCAACGACCTGGCGTCACTTTTAGCTCTGTTCAGTAAATCAATAAATTAAAAAAATATCAAATTTCATCAGATCAAAATTTGATTTCACTTTCAAATACAAGTCAAACATATTTTGCATTTTATTCAATTTAGTCCCTATATTCAGGATTTGTGTATCTTTCGATATTTAACATCAGATCAAAATTTGATTTCACATTCTTTTATTAAAGACCCTATACTTTCTATTCTTAACACAAATTGCTCATAGGTTTTCAATTTATTCTATTTGGTCCCTAATGTTACAAAGTTAATTAACAAGCTTATTTAGCTTTTTAATTTAGTCTTTATCATGATCTAAGCTTAATATCTATCAAATTCAAACATAATTCATCAATTTCTCAAAAATGATACCTTCCTAGAAACTTAACAGTTAAACAAATTGATACATGAGCTAGCTAAATCAAGCTCCCATGATCATAAATCTATAAAAATTACAAGGAAAGGTTTGATTACCTTGAAGATTTTGATGGCAGAATGGTTAAAGCTTCAAAAATAGAATTTTTTTTTTATTTTTTTCTTCAAGTGGACAATCAATGAAATGGAGAAGATGAAAATTCTCCACTCATATTAGCTTTTATACTAAAATTAACCTTATTTTAATTTAATTAATAGTAATTAATTAGTTAATTAATACACTTTTAATATTAATTTAATCATAATTTAATATTTAGTTGAAATCATCATAATCAACTAAATCATGATAAATAATGGTTAAATGACCACTTTGGTCCTTTGGATAAGTCTATTTATGTCTTCAACTATTTTTTAAATTAAAACTCAATAGCGATTGGACTTTTACAATTTTGTCCCTAAGTTTTAGTTAGTCAATTTTTCAGTTAAATTACTTAACCGAATTTCACTATATTTTCATACCAACTTCCTCAATCTTTATTTTTTGTCCTTAAGGACTTGGTTTATGGAAATGAGGTTCCAAAATCGCATATCTCAACACCACTAGAAAACAGGTCATTACAATGAAAGCACTTTAGATTGGTTCTAAAGTCATTATGATTTCAAGTAAAGAGTCCATTTAAAAATTTCTATGATTTCAAGTTGAGAACAGATTTCCAAAGTTTTCAAGTGCCCCTTAGCCCTACTTTTTACTTGTATGCCAATGATATGTTTTGGAATGATTTTGATGTGTTTTCAACTTATTTTTAAGGTCCACTTCCTTAAGTCTTAAAACTTGCATGTTTTTTAATTCAATTTTACTCTAGGGGTCTAATGTCTCAAGACAATGCACCCTATATCTTGAGACACTACACATTGAAGCTAAAAATTAATAATATCCAGTGTTATGTCTCGAGACATAAGGGTCAATTTCTTGAAACATATAGGGTAATGTCTTGAGACATGCAAGCCTACATTTGTAAAGTTTTATTTTTGACGTTTTACCTGAAACCCCGATTCTTTATTTGGGCAAGCGAATAAAATCTCGAAATGATTCAAATTGATTTTAAAAACATTTCTAAACTCCTAATTATCTTCAAACATGTTTTAATGATTTTATTCAATAGTTTCAAGTTGAAAATTATTAATTATTCTTAAGCTTTTCTGTATGTACATTTCCGATAGTGTTTCCTATATGTACCAGATGTCAGGGTGGGTAAGGGGTGTTACATAAAATCTCAATGTAACCTCCCTAACCCAGCCTGGACGTTATGGCCAGATTGAAAAGGCTACATTAGTCACTGAATTAGCTAAGTATACCATTTGACCTTTGAAAATCCTTAACACGGCTAATTTTGAAAAAATTGTTATTGGTGATCCAAGTTAGATAAAACATTCATTTATTGGGGTTATCTTACAAAAAACCCTAACTTGTCTAAATTATGCAGTTATACTACCAATCAATATGCAAACAAGCTGCGAATTTCATGGGCAAGCCACCAATTCAGAAATTGCAATTTAGACTGCCAATCAATATGCGATATAATTGCCAATCTTCTCATTGCACCTGGTGCAGTGCACTAACTACATATAAATGCAGACTTAATACGCCTCCAGAACTCCACAGAATTCCTCCGTCAACCACAATATCCATGCAATATGTCATACAATATTTCAAAATTAGGACATAAATGAAATGTGAAATTCTTGAGTAGTCTACTTCCCCTCGAATGCTGAATCCTCTTAAATTAAAATTAAAGGAGTGTCATAAGGGATTTACTTGTCTATGTACCCTTCCATTAGATCTCCTAGGTCCTGCGGTACCTAGACAATTATACCACGATGCCCTTAACTTAAAGCCTAATCCTATATGCAATGTATCGACTCCTGCAACCATGACATATTTGTTTCCTTGAACATAATTTCATTTCTTTCTAAAAGAACTTAAATAAATCAATCAAATGCACATTTGATATGTATTATTTTAGTAGCATAGATTATATGCCATCATTATATCGTTCACATATCAATCGTTCAGTTTCACCATCAATACGGTGGCATTTAATCATATCATCAATTGTTAACACTTTGGGAACATATTTCCAGTGCATGTATAGCAGTTATTTCGTTCAATACTTTTCATGGCATTTTATTTAAAAAAAATTCGAGCATTCAACATCTACTTACAAAATAACACATGCTATACATACAATCAAACACACATCATATCAACAAACCTTTCATATCAATATCAAACAATTAACTATTCAGTCAACCAAACAATTTTGTAAACATGCCATTTAGTCAAGGCCAGTAACATACCCTGATTTAGCCACTTTAACACATTCACTTAGTCAATTAACTAAGACCAACCAATAAGCTTAATCCATATTTAGATCATATTTAATAATATCAAAACATTCAAGTTAACAAGTTAGGACCTACACCTTATTTCTCACTACTGCAGCACACTGACAAAACTTGAAGTTTCTCCTTAAGACCTTAAATCAAGCCTAAATTAAAAATCAATATTGTATCGAATTAACAAACCATTTAAACAGCCCTAAAACACTCTCTTATGGGTTCAAATCAAACAACATATTTATAACAAGTTTTTGGATCCAAATTAACTAGGTCTCTTACATTAGTTTGATGCGAAACATACGCGCGAACGTCTAACGACTTCACTATTGGTTTGGGGAGTTTAGGTTGGCACCTAAAACCATTAAATATAGAAAAAAAGGTATCTATACAACCATAAATTTCTTTAATCTAATCAATTATCAATTTTCCCAACAATTAAGTTGAAACTGTTCACTAGCCGAAAAACTACCACACTTATGCTTCCCGGATTATCAGATCTGGATCGTCACATGATCACGATTGAATTTCCATAAGACACATATGATTAAAGGCTGATTAGGAAGGGTTCTTGAGACCAAAATATTTCTTGAAAGATATGGGAAATTTAAAGAAAATGGCAACCCCATTTTGGTGCTTCTAGGCGTGGCTCACCACCACCAATGCGGGCAAATCCAAGCTGATTTAAAAAAACAATTGAAAAAATTTTAAAGGCTAGAAAAATACTCATAAAATCATTAAACTTTTCCACAATTCTAGATTTGGAAATTTGGGTAATCCCTTGGAAGATTCATCATGAAAATTAAAGAAAAGAGGCACTTACACAAGTTAGAATAGAGGGGCGACAATGACACTTCTTAGTCAGCAATGGGGATCATTCTTGGAGGTCAAAGATTTTAGATTTATGGCTGGAAAAATAAAGAAAAATAGAAACAAGAGGGAGGGAAAAGAATGGTGCAAGATCCTATTGTAAAACGAAGAGAAATTGATGGTGAATCTTGGTGGCTAGGGCGGCGGCACATAAGGGAAGAGAGAAAGAAAAATTAAGAGAAAAGAGGAGAGGAAGAGGGTGAACGACTAAGGAAGGGAAATTTTGACTTAAAGGTTGAAAAACACAAGAAAAAGTTGTATTTATACCTAGGGTTCAAGGCTTGGGCGGCACAAAATAAGAAAAATAAGAAATTTTAGCAAAAAATAAGCTATTTTGTAAGGGAGGGGAATCAAACTTGGGACTTTGATCTAAATTCCATGCCTAGACGTTATGGCCATATTGAGAAGGCTACATTAGCCATCGAATTAGCTAAGTAGACCATTAACCTTTGAAAATCCTTAACACGACTAATTTTGAACAAAACCGTTATTGGTGATCCAAGTTAGATAAAACATTCATTTGTTGGGGTTATCTTATGAAAAACCATAACTTTTCTAAATTTAGGAAAAGTCATCACTCTTGAAATTAAATAACATTAAAGCATTCATTTAATTAGGTCATCTTTACTTAGAGTCCATTTTATTATTGTCATCATATTTTAGAAGACTAATTGATTTTACATTTTGTTTTAAAAAAATAGTTGAATCTTCAAAATGCATCGGAAAACCCTTATTCATGTTATTTTCGAAATCCAACTCCCTTATCAATTTTTTTCAAAATGGTTAATTTGTAATGCAACGGGAAAGTGATGATCAATGACAATTTTACTTAAGTCAGATATCATGCAATTACCGATTATTAAACTTAATGATCCATGCATGCAAAAAATCCCCAAAGAAAAAATAATCGAGCAACAGACCCAAGAAATTAAAAATTACAATCCAAAAACCAATAAGTAACTTATTAAAAATACTTGTTTAAAAACAGTCTGATGTTCAAGGTGATACTTCGTATGCCAAATTCGATCCTAGTTTCCAGCATTACCTGAGAAGTTTGAAACTATGGGGTGAGCTAAACTAGCTCAGTGTGAGTCTAACAATATAATCACACAATCATTCATACAAGAACCAATCATTAATTCAATATCATTCAATTCAACACAATACAATACATAGCATAAATTAATGACATTTGAGTATGTCGTGAGCATGATGCAATGCAACCTACCCATCCATCCGCTACACACCACGAGTTCCCCAAAATTGGTCTTCCAAACTCTGAACAATGCGGGTAAAGCTCGATGTAGTTAAACTACTATTATAAGAAATACAGTTATACTGCCAATCAATATGCAGACAAGCTGCCAATTTCATGGGCAAGCCACCAATTAAGTAATTGCAGTTTAGAGTCCAATCAACATGTAATATAATCACCAATTTCCTCATTACTCCCGGTGCAATGCACTGAATACATATAAATGCGGACTTAATATGCCGCCAGAGCTCCATGAAACTTCTTCATCAACCACAATATCCCACCCCAACCAGAACCAATTGAAAACACTTTTAAAGGTTGGAAAAATACCCATGAAATCATTAAAATTTCCCGTAATTCCAGATCTAGAAATGTTGGTATTCCCTTGAAATATTCATCAAGAAAATTAAAGAAAATAGGCACTTACACAAGCTAAAAAAAAGGGGCGGCAATAGAACTTCTTGAGCAGCAATGGGGATCATTCTTGGAGGCAAAAGATTTCAGATTTATGACTGGAAAAATATAAAAAATGACAGCAAGAGGGATGGAAAATAATGGTGCAAGAACTCATTGCAAAAAGAACAGAGATTGATGGTGAATCTTGGTGGCTTGGGCGGCAGCACATAAGGGAAAAAAGAAAGAAATTTGAAGACAAAAGAGAAGAGGAACAGGGTGAACGACTAGGGTAAGGAAAAATTAACTTAAAGGCTGAAAAAATACAAGAAAAAGTTGTATTTATACCTAGGGTTCAAGACTTGGGCGGCACAAAATAAGGAAAAGGAGAACTTTTAGCAAAAATTAAGCTATTTTACAAGGAAAGGGAATCAAACTTGGGACTTTGATCTAATTTCCATGCTTCCTTAAATTTGGTGAATGATAGTTTCACTAGCACTTAACCAACAGACTAGTAACTCATTTATTTCCTAAAAATGTATAGATAATATCAAAAATTAGATCATGACCACTCTCTCTCAGTTCACAAACTCGATTCTACTAACCCTCGATTTTTGGGATGTGACACTCAAAAACCACCAACCTACCTCTTACGATTACACACTCTCTCACTAGAACTCTAAAACCTCTCATAAATGGAAAAACTTTAAAATTGTATCGAAACCTCAATCAAAATTGAAATCCTACATTTCTAATCCTTACTAAACTCTAATTGTTAAATCAAATTTTTTCTCTCACTATTCCAAAAATTACTCAAAATGGAAAATAAATAGAGAAAAATAAAAAATCACATATCAATGGGTTAGAAACTTATATTAGGACTGAAAACTATTGTAACACCCCTAACCCATATCCGTCACCAGATTAGGGTTACGAGATATTAACAGACATAACACAATTGAATACAATTAAAACAAATACATAATTCACAAAGTTATTTATAGAAATAAATATATAATTTACTTTATAAAATACATCAATCAAAAATGCAAAGTCAATCATCATTTTAATCTCAAATATTATAAACACAAAACCAAATTTTATTTATCAATTTTATTTATAATTACCAAAACCGTATATATATAATTTAAAAATTATTATACCTAAATCAATTTACAAAAGTCTTTCATTTTATTACCATGTAACAACGCATTTCATAGCACATTTTAAACATATATACTATTATATAAATTCAACTTCTAATCCTATGAGTTTAACTTCCCAATAGTGTAACCTTGATCAAACTCAATTCCAACAATTAAAAATTTTATAAAATTGAACATTCATTTAATCTACTTATAACATGCAAGTAAAATATTTCTAAAATTTCGCATAAATACTTCCATATATAAGTATAATATATATACCTCTACACATAATCATATAAATCTAACTCTAACAAACCATATAACCAAGCATAAATATATCAAGTTTCATATAATCCTAAACCACAACCAAAATATGACTAATTTATCATTCAAACCAAAACCAAATAAAACAACTTCTATCGATAGTGTAATAAGCTTTTCTGATGATCCCCGATCTCGAACCACTTCAAAAAAAAATCTATAAGAGAAGGAAAATAAACAGAAACAAACATAAACAGTAAGCCTGTAACACCCCTAACCCATGTCCGTCGCTAGATTGGGGTTACGAGGCATTACCATACTTAAAGCCTATTTCAAGTTTTTTTTATTACATAAACAAAATGAGACAAATCAAGTATACCAAATTTGCATGCTTAATATTTAAACCAAATACACATACCAATAATTTACTATTAATTTATATACTTGAGAATTTAATTCCAATTAAATTTATAAAACTAATTATAATCTAAAACCAAATAAATAAGATCAAAAATAACATGCACATAAATACACATATCTTCCATTTCCAAAATTTGCAAAGTCATATACACGGTTTGGTCATTTCCAAAGGACTTCATTTCATTACATAGTATACTAATATTATAGTATAAAATAGAAAATTATACTTGTCATTTTATGCCATTTCATTAACCTAATATTGAGAAAAACATTTACACTTAAACTTTCATATTTAATTCAACCTAATTTCATTTGTAACATGTCAATTCAATTCGGAAATAAAATCTAATTTCATAATCCATACTTATCGAATATACCACATGCATTTACCTAAATAGCAAACCTAATATAAGTAGTAGTCAACCTTTGCAAGCATATTACAATCTATAAATCATAACCTATATTTAATTATTTATTAAATTCAGGCATATCATACATTTCACTTATATATATATTTATATATATATCACCTAACCAATGTGAAATAGCTTAACATTATATGTTTTAATACATATGGCAAACATGCCTGCACCTTATAAGTTATGTCGAATTTCATATATTTAACATCACCAAAAAATATATATACTATACCATATACTTATAATCCATCTATGATTAAGCGACAATAAAAATATATTTAAATCATAAATTACCTAAAACTGAACTTATAAACTACAAAGTGAATTCACATTAAGCAAATAATGCACACTAGGCATAACAAATTCTCTCCACTAAATACCGAATTGATGTTGCCAAGCTATTATTATTTCATTGATTATATTGTACGCCTAAATTAAGTCTAACATCAAACAACCCAATTGAATACCGAAAAATCATTACACAAACAACATTCACACATTTACTTACTCAACCAGTAATATGAAAGTAAATTATCTTCAACATATATAAAAAAACTTCCATTTATTAAGCATATCATGTATTCATTTTATAACTAATTCAACAATTTGGGCCAAAATCGAGCTGTTACAACTCTCCCCCCTTTAGGGATTTTCGTCCCCGAAAATCTTACCGGTGAATAGGTTTGGATAACGTTCTTTCATTGCATCCTCTGGTTCCCAAGTTGCTTCTTCGACTCGTGTTTATGCCACAGTACTTTAACTAACGAAATTTTCTTTTTTCGTAACTCTTTAACCTCACGAGCCAGAATGCCAATCGGTTTTTCTTCATATGACATATCAGACTTAATTTCAATCTCGGTCGAACTAATCACATGCGAAGGATCAGATCGGTATCTACGAAGCATTGAAACATGGAATACATTGTGGCAATAGCAATCTATAAGCAACCGGCCCGACACGCTCTATAATCTCATACGGTCCAATGAATCTCGGACTCAATTTATTATTTTCACTGAGTTCAGTTTCTTTAATCAAATCGACCTCGTGTATCTTATTTTCACTGAGTTCAGTCCAATACAATGGTGTACGACATTTATGACTGTACAAAGCCTCTAAGGTACCATTTTGATACTAGACTGAAAACTATTATTATATGCAAATTCAATCAAAGGTAAGTATCATTCCCACGTACCTTCAAACTCGAAAATGCAACATCTCAACATATCCTCAAGTATCTGAATGATTCATTCGGATTGACCATCTGTTTTCGGATGGAAAGCTGTGCTAAAATGTAGTTTCGTACTAAAGCATCTTGTAATTTCTTCCAAAACCGCAATGTGAACCTCGGGTCTCTGTCCGAAACAATAGAAATAGGCACACCATGCAACCTCACGATTTGAGAAATGTATAATTCAGCAAGTTTATCAAGTGAAAAATCAGTACGGACTGGAACAAAGTGAGCTAATTTTCTCAATCTATCAACAATAACCCAGATTGCATCTTTCTTTCTCGGTGTCAACGATAAACCGAATACAAAATCATCGTGACTTGGTCCCAGTTCAATTCAGGTATCATGATGGCTGAAGCAATCCAGAAGGTACCTGATGCTCGGCTTTTACTTGCTGACATATTAAATATTTCGAAACAAAGTTAGAAATGTCTCGTTTCATACCGTGCCACCAATAGTGCTGTTTCAAATCGCTATACATTTTCGTGCTACCCGGGTGAATAGATAATCGACTATTATGAGCTTCTTCAATATCATCAGAATTAATTTTGAATTTTTCGGTACACATAATCGGTTTCTAAATCTCAAAAATCCTCAGCATCAACTAGAAACTCTGAATCAACATTCAAGTCACACTGAGCCCGTTTTGCAATTAAATCATCATTGGCTTTCTGAGTTTCACAAATCTGTTGAACAAATAACGATTTCACTTTTAACTCAGCTATTATGCACCATCATCAAATATAGTTATATGTGCATTCATTGCACGAAAGCAAACAGTGATTTCGACTTAGGCCACCAGCAACAACATTAGCCTTTCCCGAATGATAGTCAATTACAAGCTCGTATCTTTTAGCAACTTAACCACCGTCGCTGTCTCAAATTCAAATCCTTCTGAGTCATCAAATATTTAGGCTTTTGTGATCAGAATAACATGACATTTTTCACCGAATAAGTAGTGACGCCATATTTTCAAAGCAAACACAATAACGGCCAATTCGAGATCATGCGTCGAATAGTTCTTTTCATGTGGCTTTAACTGTCTCGAGGCATAAGCTACAACTTTGCTTCCTGCATCAAACACAGCCCAAACCATTCAAAGATGCATCACTAAAAATGACAAATTCTTTACCCGATTCTGGCTGAACTAATACTGGAGCTTCGGTCAACAAGGCTTTTAACTGATTGAAACTTTGCTGGCACTTTCCTGACCACTCGAACTTAACATCTTTCTGCAATAGCTTCGTCATCGGGGTTGCAATCATAGAGAATCCTTTCACAAACCGTCTATATAACCAGCGAGCCCCAAAAGCTTCGAATTCAGAGACATTTCTCGGAGGTTTCCAATCAAGTATAGCTGAAATTTTACTCGGATCAACCCGAATACCCAATGCTGATACAACATGGCCCAGAAAACTGACTTCGCGTGACCAGAACTCACATTTACTAAACTTTGCATACAACTGTTTGTCACGAGAGTAGATAAAAATATCTGTAAATGGCCCAATTAGCCCGGGCCCGCATGCATAAAAAAATAATAAACCAAATACAAAAAATAAAATAAAACCTAAAATAATAACCCAATGTCCACAGCCCAGTTTTTTTTTAGAAACCCAAGTAATATCAAAACCAGCCTGCTAAACCTAAAGCCCAATAGCCCAAATACCCAATTCAACGAAACCCAAAATCTAGCAGCTTCCAACACAGCCTCCAGCCGCCGCACGACTCTGAACTAGCCTCCTCCACGCGCACCGCACCTTGCGCGCTGTACCTCCACGTTGGCCGCCACGCCTATACCTGCAGGAGTCCAAAAGCAACACAAACATAGTATAAAAGTAGAGAAAATAGGAAAATTTTGGGTTATAAAAGGCCCCGATTCTATGTATTTTTTTACGGGGAAATAAAAAGAAAACAGGGAAAATCAAGTCAAATATCGGGCTTATATAAAGGTAGTTTTTTATTTCGGCTTATTTATTTTTTAAGGAAAACAAAATAAAAAACGATAAAAATTGTACCTTTTTCGGTGGAGGTGCCGATTCTGATGAAAATTGGTGTTTTTTGAGGCTGGGAGTCGAAAAAACCCAACAAAAATGTTTTTTTATTTTTTTGGCAACTGCGGACGGCGACACCGGTGACTGGTGACCGACGGCCGCCGCGGTGGTCTGGCGCCGGAAGCTAACTGACTTCTGAAAATTTTGAGAGAGAGGAGAGGGTTTTGATTTTTCTTTAGTGGAAAAGGAGAAATGAAAATTTTAGAAAACAATTTGGTTTTTATAGAGGGCTGAAACGGCGCCGTTTTGGGCTTTAACCCCAGTGGTCAAAACAAAGTCGTTTTGGCCTTATTATCCTTTTACCCCGCGTCGACCCGACCCAGGGGAAGATCCACGTGTTTTGCTTCGACGGGATATTTACGCTGCAATCCCTCTATTTTTGCAATGGTTTGCAATTTGGTCCTTTTTCTTTCTTTCTTTTTCTTTTAATTTAGCCGCATAATTTTACTTTTGTTTCATTTTGGTCCCGTGCCAAACGGCGTGTTTCAGAGGGTGGGATATTTTCCCATTTGGTCCGTCTGAGTTATGCGTACCTTTCAATTCGGCCCTCTCCCTCATTTTATTCTTGATTTCTCCCCTAAAATTTTGTTTTATTTTCAATTTAGTCCTTTTCTATTGTTATTTTTATTATTAAACTAATTAGTTTATTATTACTATTATTTCTCTTTTATTTATTTATTTATTATTTTTATCATTATTAAATTAAAATTTTTTGCATTATTATATTTCTGTTTTTATTTTTATTTCATCAAAATATTTTAAATACATTTATTTTATTATGTCTTTTATTATTTACTTATTTTAAGTTTTTTTTATCATTATTTATCTTAAATTTTATATACTGTTTCTATTTTCATTATTTTATGTATTTACTTCTTGCCTATTATTTGCATTTACTATTATATAATCAATCTCTTTCATTAAAATTTTAGATTGTTTTCTATTTGTGTCTTGTGTTAGTAGTTTACTCGTTTTTATATTTTGTTAACTTTCTTTAAATCATTAGATCCTCATGTTACAAATTTTATTACTATTTTGTAGTTCTTACTTTCATTTTATTTTACGTTATTTTATTTATTTTATTGTTGCAATTCGATTACCGACATTGTCATCATAGTATTTTATTTTATTATTAACTATCATATTAATATTTTGTTCGTATTATCACTTTGCATTATGTCACTGTTCTTTTAAATTCACATCACAATCTTTACCGGATGCATAAAATCCTTTTTAATGTTACATACCCCAAAATTTGAATGGTTGTTCCCTAACTTACGGGGTTTCGATTTTCTTGATAAATCCAAATACGTGAACCTTTTTAAGCATAAATTTTGAAAAATGATCTCGTGAATTAGTAAAAGATAGTGTTCTAACTTACGGGACATGGTTTCTTTTCTAAAATCGAGATAATCAAACATTTTTCAAGTAATTTTTGGCATGTATTCGCGTATAGGGAATTTAAAGACATTGTGTCCTAACTTACGGGATATAATTATTTTTCTCGATTAACGTGAAATGTGCCCCTTTCTTGAAAATTTTTAATATTTTAACAAATGATCGTATTTTAAATTTTTTTTGAGTGTTTGATTTTCGACATTAAGACACTAATTAATCAACTAGGTACCAACTTTTGGGCATTACGAGGGTGATAACCCTTCCTCACACGTAACTGACTCCCGAACCCATCTTTAATTCATAGACCAAAATCGTTTTCAAGGTGATCCGATCACATCTTAACAAAAGATCAGTGGCGACTCCAATTTTCTTTTTTAAGTCGACAACTAATTTTTGTTTTAAAAAAATGGTTTCGACAGCTTGGTGACTCCACTAGGGAATGGTTTTGAGAGTCAAGCCATAAATTGGTTATTTTTTGTCTTTTTGTCAAAAAAATCAAATTTGTTTTAAATCACGATTTTCCCTTTGCATTCATTGGTTTTTATCATGATATGCTTTGCTTGGTTGGTCCATATCAGTTAATGTGTATCAGCATTTTGCATTGCATAAGTTTTTCAATTTTACCCTTCTAAGTGGGAGTGAGAAACTAGTCTTTCGTAAGGTTTTCACCTCCGTATAGGATAGTGGATCGCTTTCGGGATACATCTGTAGTTATGCCTTCGTGAGATTTTCATCTCCGTATAGTCATAGGGAAATGTATTCCCCTAAATCAAACTTGGTCCATATGAGCCTATAATGCATGAGGATCGAGGAATCTGTTGGTTCAGGTACCTTTGCTCTAGAAGCCAAACCTAATATAGTGAACTTTAGGAACTCACCCTAGGTAGAGTTACTCTTAACCCTAGTAGATACCTGACTAGGAGTTTTTATTTTTTTTCTTACTTGTATTGTATGTTTATACATGATACTGACTTTTTGTGTTTTACTCTGATTACATGACATTACAATTACATGGCATTTCACTATGCAAGGTGTTGGTTCGTATTCGGTTACTAGATAGAAAACTTATCATGGAAAAAGGGTTTCTTGATAAAGTGAAAGATAATGAAGCTATCTGAACTTGGTCTGAGATGACACAGCAAGGAAAAGGATATAGTTTGGGTGAGGGTTATGTATCAGAATTATGGGACTTCACTCGTATTAGTGTAACTCAGAACAGATTGTAAAAGTTGAAGGAAATTTGGGATCAGTGGAATGATGATGTTAGACAGTCATTCTATTCTAATTATGGAGACTTGCCCTATTTGCTTGATATGAAAGTAGACAAGCATCTATTTCGAGCTCTTACCCAATTTTGGAATCATGCCTACAGTTGCTTCACATTTGGGAAAGTTGATTTTGTGCCTACAGTAGAGGAATACATGCTCTACTTCGGTATTCAAATATTCAAGTGGACAGAGTCTACTCGAAAGCTGTAAATGTTTTGACATTTTTGAAGAAGCTGATTAATATAACTAGGATGAGTGAGCAGTGGGTTACAGCTCGGATCAAGCAAAAGGGGGATAGCAAGTGCATTCCTTGGAAGAATTTGAAGGACCTAATTTTAGCGCACCCAGATACGAAGAAGAAGGTAGATGTCTTTGGTTTTAGTATATATGGTTTGGTTGTCTTCCCTAAAGCTTTGGGTCATGTCGACGAAGCAATCACTGATCTATTTAACCAATTAGATAGGAGAGTTACACCAGTCCCGGCGATTTTGGCAGAAACCTTTAGGTCACTGAATGCATGCCGGAAGGCAGTTGAGGGTAGGTTTATTGGATCTGCACAGCTCCTACTTGCATGGTTCCACAGTCACTTTTGGAAGGTTGATAAGGTTTCATATCGGGTTTTCTCTGAAAATTATTCGTCATTGAAGGAGTTAGCAGCTACACCAAGGAGGGATGACATTTTAGAAGAAAAATGGATGGCAATTCTTCAGAATCTACAAGAGGAAGAGATCGAGTGGAGAGCTCCATAGCTGCTTCCGGATGAGATCCTGTATCGATGCAGAGATTTTGATTGGGTTCCTCTGCAGGGAATTTGGGGAGCTGTTGGTTATGCCCCATTGCTGGTGCTCAGGCAATATAGGTCAAGGCAATTCGTACCTGTAACTCAGGGACTAGCTGAGTATGAGTTCTCATATAAGAGTGATGGTTACAAAAAGAAGGTTCATGAGATGTCCAGTGCATGGAATCAAAATCGCCGGATGAAGAGCTTAGTTGTAGGTCCAATGACAACTCCAGATTATAACGAATGGTGGGTTAAGAGGATCAATGATAACGTTCCTAGTCCAAGTTCAAAAAATAGTCAGTCGATAAAGGAACATTTGCGGGTTGTCCCTTCAGAGCTGGAGATCATAAAGCATAATTTTGAAAGAAGAAATGCAGAGTTAGAAAAGAAGATAGAACAAATGAAGGAAGAAAAAATGAATTTGAGATTGGACGTAGATGTTCAAAAATTTGAGGTCGAGATATTAAAAAGATGGAAAAATAAGGCCGAAAAGATCTAGATGACTTGAAGATGGATTATAAGAAGCTGCGTTTGTCAATAAGAACTGATGGGCTTGGAAAGACTTCGGAGTAATGGCGTGAAGAGATTCGAGAAGAAAGAAACAATTCAGAAAGGTGGGAAAAGAAATTCCAAGAGGTTCAAGCACAGAATGAAGTATTAGAAGAAAGCTTGTTAGAGAGCCAAAGAAAAAAAGGTGAACTAAAAAACAGAGTGGTGAGTTGGAAAGATCTCTTCGTCAATATAGAAGTCGGAATTCTGTAATAGAGTTCAAACCATGTTTAAGCAAGATTGAAGAGATGAAGAATAGAATAGAAGCGTTAGAAACAGCATTGCGAAATTGTGAGGTCCGAATTGAGTACCTAGAAGCAAATAAGGGTCGTCAGACTGAGCAACTTCATTACTTTCAAAATCAAGTTAGAAACAAGGATCATATTATGGGAGAAGCTGTGGTTCAGATTCAAGTGATAGCGGATTACCTGCAAACTTTGGCAATACAGGCTGATACGTTGAGTGTGAAGTATGAGTTGGAATCAGATCGGGGACAGAAGTTGACCTCGTTACTTAGGAGGATTAAGGTCTTCAGTATTAGGGCAAAGCCTTATTTGTAGTTCATTTTATGTAAAGAAATTTATTTTCTAATAAAGTTTTCTGAATGAAATTGAATTAGAATTGACGTCTTTTTGCATTCATTTCATCCATTGCATTATATGCATTAAAAACTATTAAAATGTCCTAATTAATTAAAATCATTCCTCAGTTAACCTGGAAACCAACCAGTCAATTAAAAACCGTTACGGTACACGGACAAAATCAAAGGAAAGGGCCTTATGGCTAATGTTGAGGAGGGAGAAGATGATGGACCTCTCTATCCACCAGGCTTTATTGCTTCACATGTGCAAACTCAAGCTGAGGTATACCCACACAAGCCATCTGTCACAATTGGGCCTCAACAGTTTTAGGCCGACGCTACAAGGCTAATGAATTTCCAAACTAGATCAGGCTCTAATCCCGAGAATAACCTTGTTAATCCTATTATCCCTGATTTTTATGAAGCGTTCGAAAAAGAAAAAACAAAAGAAGACTTACCAAAGTAATTAGAGGAAAAATGGAAGTGGATTGAAGAGAAATTTAAGGCAATGGAAAGCACTGAAAGAAATCGTGGGATTGATGCTAAGGATTTAAGTTTGGTCCTAGATTTGGTGCTCCCTTACAAGTTCAAGATGCCAGAATTCGAGATGTATAATGGGACCAGTTGTTCTGAAGCCCACATCACCATGTTTTGTAGACGAATGACTGGGTATGTCAATAACGACCAATTATTAATACATTGCTTCCAGGATAGCCTCACAGGGGCAGCATCTAAATGGTACAATCAATTGATCTGTACCAGGATTAGTTCCTGGAGAGATCTAGCACAGGCTTTTATGAAGCAGTATAGTCATGTAGCAGAAATGGTTCCTAATAGAATCACCTTGCAAAACATGGAAAAGGTGTCAAAAGAAAGTTTTAGGTAGTACGCGCAGAGCTGGAGAGAGGTTACTGTCCAGGTCAAACCACCGCTCCTGGAAAGAGAAATGAAAATGCTCTTCATAAATACACTGAAAACCCCATTCATCACACATATGTTAGGAAGTGCCACAAAAAGCTTTGCTGACATAGTCATGAATGGTGAAATGATTGAAAGAGCTATTAGGAGCGAAAAGATTGATGCTGGAGAAAATAACAGAAGGTCGGCTTTGAGGAAAAAGGAAAATGAAGTGAACAACGTGAATACATACAACAAAGCGGTTACGGCGAATCAGCCAAAAAAGGTGGTTGCTAATCAGTAGGGTTCATCAAGACAAGTATCTGGTGTGAGACAAAGTACTGAGAAGCCCCAGTTCACACCAATTCCAATATCATATAAGGAGTTGTATCAGAGTTTATTCAATGCACACGTTGTTTCCCCTTTTTACTTTAACCCTTTACAACCTCCATATCCCAAATGGTATGATGCGAATGCACATTGCGACTACCATGCGGGAATTACGGGGCATTCCATAGAAAATTGTATTGCTTTTAAGAAGCTTGTTGAAAGGCTTATTAATATGGGCATTGTCAAGGTAGATGATGCATTTGGTACAGAAAATTCGTTATCCAATCATACTGATAATGGGGTAAACATGATAAGTGAAAATATGGGGAAAATAGTCAAGGCAAATATTGCTGAAGTGAAAACCCCTTTGAAGCAGGTTTGGGAAGATATGGGAAGAAGAGGGTTAATCATTTTGGATTCATAGGAAGGGTGTGAGACTAAAAATTATTGTGAGTTCCATCATGAGGTGGGGCACGAAATCCAAAGATTTGAAGAGTTCAGAGCTCTGGTCCAAAGCGTGATGGATAATAAAGAAATGGAGTTTTATGAAGAAACGGAGAAAAAAGGAAACATATGCTCGTCGGAGTCAATGACGAGGATTTCGAAAGTAGATCATCCTGTGATTATCATCTGGCGCCCTAAGATTAACGAGACAGAGGCACAGGTGACACCAAAGATCGTAATTTAAAAACCAGCAAATTTCTCATATAAAGACAGTAAAAAGGTCCCCTAGAATTATGAGTGCAATATAACAATCTCGGGAAGGGAAACTTCGGTCAGTATTACAAAAGGAAATCAAGAGGTGGGTACTTATACGCGTAGTGGGAAGCGCTACGATTTGATAAATGCCAGAGCAGAACTGGCAGAAGGGAAAATTTTGATGGCAAAGCAAAAGAAGGAGAAGGCAGTTGAATCTAAGCCATTGATTAATGAGCCAATAAAAGAAGAAGAAGCCAAATAATTTTTGAAATTTTTGAAACATAGTGAGTACAGTGTTGTGGAACAGCTGCATAAACAACCAGCTCGCATATCTGTGTTAGCTTTGCTCTTGAGTTCAAAGGTTCATCGAAGTGCGTTAATGAAGGTGTTGAACGAAACATATGTGGCTAATGATATTTCTATCAACAAGTTGGATCGGTTGGTCAACAATATAAGTGCCAATAATTTTATCTTCTTCAATGATAATGAAATACTGTTTGGGGGTATGGGGTCCACTAAGGCTCTGCACATTACCACTCGGTGCAAAGGGTACACATTGCCGGGAGTTTTGATTGATAATGGATTTGTATTGAATGTATTGCCCTTGTCCACTCTTAATAGACTACTTGTGGATATCTCGCATATGAAGACATGTCAAAATATAGTGAGGGCATTTGATGGAACGGAAAGGAAGGTTATGGGAAGAATTGAGATACCATTGCTGATTGGCCCAACTACTTATGAGGTGGACTTCCTTATAATGGATATCAAGCCTTCCTATAACTGTTTGTTGGGAAGGCCTTGGATACACTCGGTAAGGGTTGTACCTTCATCATTACACCACAAGTTGAAATTAGTATCAAATGGAAGGTTGGTGACAATAAATGCCGAAGAGGGTATTATCGCATCAATAACTTGTGATGCACCATATGTGGAGACTAATGATAAGGCAGTGGAATGTTTGTTCTAATCCTTAGAGTTCGTGAATGCAACATTTATTACTGAGGGTAGCATAATCCCAGTCCCAAAAATATCCAAGATTACAAAAATTGGTCTTCAATTGATAGTGGGAAGAGGGGCTTTATCGGGAAAAGGATTAGGAAGATATCTTCAAGGAGGAGTTGAGGCACCAATGCTGAATGACAAGTTTGATCGTTTTGGCTTAGGCTATAGACCAGACATAAAACAGAAGAGAAAGGAAATGGAAAAAAGGCAGGAGAGAAGAAGGGCACGCCTGAGTGGAGATAAAGTTAAGTGGGAGCCTATGACTTTTCCCCACATATCTAAAACCTTTGTATCAGAGGGGTTCAACCATCACTAGCGAAGAAGGCCCAAGAAGGAAAGTATTGAAGGAAAGTATTGGACTGCGGAGGAAATCACTGTAGTTTTTAGAGCTTACCAGAGTAATGTTCAGAAAATTCTTGTTATTTTTAGCCTAAAAATGATAGGAATTTCTTAGTGAAATGGGCTTGTGTCTGAAAGTCATTATTCTAATAAAATACATTTTTGTTTGAGCCAATGTTCTTTTATTCTTTCTTTTATTCTTTTGGATTTTCTTCCATATAATTTTACAAAGAATTATTCATAAATTCATACATTCTTTATATATTCTGATACGAGTCACAAAGGCCCAACTCAAGCTCAAGAACGTGATGGGCTCAAATTACCACAAGGCCCAATAACGAGGTCAAGGACAGGCAAATACGTTCAAAACTAAATAGAACCATTCAAGAATTTATTAGCAAGGCCTTAGATGCGTATACGAAGGAAAAAGAAAATCAAGATTCAATTTCTTGTTTTCAAGAAAATTAAGAAACTGAATCTTAGTCAAATTTTGTTGTTTTGAGCGATTTCAAGAATCAAGAAAATCAAGATTTCAAATCTTGGAAATCTTGGTCCAAGAAATCGAATCTTACAGCTAAAGCGCATTAGATCTCAGTTACGAGCATCAACAAACCAATTTTGGTAGAAAACGGATTACAAGCCCAAGTTCTTGAAGGCAAGGCCCAATAAGACGTTCTAAGCCCAATCAAGAAATTTAAATTAGACTTAGTTGAAAATCAGGAAAAATTGTCAAAGTGGCCCAATTTGTAAAATTTTAAATACCTACTTTTAATTTTAAGACTTTATGATTTAATTCCTATGTAAAAAAATTCAGCCCAAGCAGCCCATTAAAAGCTTTGGCCGAATTTCCCCTTGAAATTAGTAATTACGTTTTTTTTTTAGATTTCCTAATAGGGTTAGGAAAATAGTTAGGAGGCTTATATTAAGGCTTCGCCGGCCACCCTTATGAAAATTACATTGATTATACATTAAAGTCAATTTTTTTTTGAGTGAAAATTCTCTTTGAGTTTCTCCAAGAATTTTCTCTTAAGTTTTCCTTAGAAGTAGTTTTAACATTCTTTTTGATTGTGGGAGTCATCTTCAGCCTTCTTCTTTCCATTGTTCCACATTGGAGGGGAGATTAGAGCCGTTTGAAGGGAGTTGTGAAATCTTTATCGATTTCAAGGCTTCTTAGGACTTTTCTTTATTTTTGTTGCTGTTAATTTCTCTTTAAATTTTTCTACTTGTGCCGATCTATTGATTAACTTGTTTTGATCTCTTTGTTGTGTTTCCAGCCATTATACTCTTCAAGAATCTGATCGGTACCCTTCTTGGCAGCAAGAAACGTTCCTTAGTCATCCTTTTTAATTAATCTTGCCGTCCTATCATCCTAACTCTGATTCAATTCGTTTTGCTGAACTTTCAATTTAATTTGTTGTTTTTGGTGTTATTCTTTTCAAATTCGGCTATTTGGAGTCTCTCTTCAATTCAATTTCGTGTTCTTGGCTTCCAAGAATAGTAATTCATAAGTGTTTTTGATTCTTGGCTGATCCTTTATTGTTTTGGGTATTTTCGTTTCAAATCTAATTGATTCTAAGTTTAATTTTCTGTTTCGTTTCAGACCCGAACGTCTAGTGTTTTCGTAGGAGTTTCCCGTGACTTGACAACTCAATCTTGGTCCGCGCATAACCCCTTTCATTTGGTATCAGATTTTGGGCGTGTTGGGTGTTCTTGGATGATTTCTAAACTGATCTACTTTTAAAAACATTAAACAGCAGTTTTTACCCAGAAAAATTTTTGGAAAAATTTCATTTGAGTGGGTAAACATTTTTCGATTGGTCTGAAATTTTACATGCATATTTTTAACGCTGTGATAGAAAATTAAAAAATATTTCCCACAAAAAAAAGTTAGTAGAAAATGTCAAAAAAATTTGAAAAAGATGAAATCAAGTAAAAATTAAAAAAATATCAGTGGGTTGATTTTAGTGTCGAAACTTCCCATATCAAATATAAAATATTTAAGGACATTTTAGTTTAAATTTCGTGATTTTTGGAGATCGGGAACACCACGAACGAAGTTGTCAAGTTACTCCGCAGTTTTTCGGGTTTTCGGGTTTCAATAATTTTTATTGATTCTTAGCTGTAGGTTTTCATTTGTTTTGCCTTTATTCTTCCTTTACACTATCTAACACCTTCTTGTTTCTTGTGTTAGTATGATTTAAAAGTGTGCACAATTCTTCCTCGGCGCGACACAAATCAATTGGTGTCTTGTTAATTTTTTTCGACTCCTAGTGCAATTACGATTATTTGGTAGTTACAGTTCATCCACTTTCTATATTGATTGATATAGACTCTACTAAAGAACTCACAAGACTGAATTCTACCTCTTTGAGAATTTTATTTTCCTTTTTGAGTGATTAACGGTGAGGTTTGTTAATTTTTTTGGAGTGTTGAGTGTTTGTTTTGCAGGTATTCCAAAAGGAAAAAAATAAGATGCATAGAATGAGTCAAGTCGATGGTGACCATAATGATGTCCATGACAAATTTAAAAAGTTCCAACAATAGTTAGATGAACAAGCTGCAGCAATCACACAAATAAATGTTATATTTTAAACAGTGAATGCTACTATCAATGAGATGCGATTGGATCAAGAGCTTCAATATCAGGGTCCAATTAAAGAAGATGTAGATAACCAGCCTCCTGCTCATAAGCGCGCTCCTAGACGTGTCCTCAGAACTGACTATGATTTTCATGATCGTGGGCAACCCTCCTTGGCAAAACCAAAGTTCACAATTCCTCAATTTCGTGGTAAGAATGATCCAGAAGCTTATTGTGAATGGGAATCTAAAATTGAACTTATGTTTCGCTATTATAAATGTCCGGATGATGAAAAAGTATCATTAGCAACATTGGAATTTTCAGATTATGCATTAAGTTGGTGGAGTCAACTTGGGGTAAATCGTCATAGGAATTATGAAGGTGATATTACAACATGGGATGAGTTAAAACAAGCCATGCGTAAGAGATTTATTCCACCTCATTACTATAGAGAAGTTAAAACAAAGCTTAGACGACTTGTTCAAGGTAGTAAGACGGTAGATGAATACTTTAAAGAGATGAAAATGCTCATTTAGAGAGCTAATGTGGAGGAGGATGAGGAAACAACTATGGTTCGATTTATTGATGGTTTAAATAGGTCAATAGCTAATACATTAAGGCTACAAACATATATTGATTTGGAAGAAGTCGTTCATAAAGCCATTGAGATCGAGCAACAATTAAAGGAACAGAGGTTTGGTTCGTTCTCTACTTTACAATATTACAGAGGTAACCCTTCCAATTCTAATTTTAAAAGTTCGAAACCACCTTTTGTTGCTAATAAGTCTTCTTTGAGTAATGATAGTAAGCAATCAGATTGGAAGAAAGGGGCCCCCATTAAAACGCAAACACCTTCTAAGCAGCCCAATTTAAGCAATTCGAATGTGAATAGGTCTCGTGAGATTGAATGTTTCAAGTGCAAAGGGCGTGGTCATTATAGTAGGGAATGCCCTAACACGAGATTACTTCTTATGAAAGATAATGGTGAGTATACTTCTGAATCTGATAAAATAGATCTGAAAATGCCCGAACTTGTGGATGATAGTGATAATGGGGAAGAGTTGGTTGAACCACCAAAAGAAGGGGACTTTGCCGACTTTCAATGCCTTGTAGTCCGTCGCACCCTTAACATTCAGATGAGAGATGATGTTGATAACCAAAGGACCAATATTTTCCATTCTCGGTGTTTTATAAAAGGTAACTTATGTTCACTTATTATTGATAGTGGAAGTTGTTCGAATGTAGTTAGCAGTTATTTGGTGGATTCCTTAAAGTTACCTTGTATCAAGCACCCTAAGCCATATCACCTTCAGTGGCTTAATGAATGCTCGGAAGTTAAAGTTACAAAACAGTCCTTGGTCACTTTTAAGCTCAGGAATTATGAGGATGAGGTATGGTGTGATGTGGTCCCAATGCATGCGACACACTTGCTCCTTGGACGACCTTGGTAATTTGATCGTGATGTTCCACACCAAGGTAAGCTAAATAGATACTCCCTTGTGTTTCAAGGCCAAAAATTCATTTTTGCTCCTTTAAATCCCAATGGTGTATATAAAGATCAATTAAAGATGATGAAATTTTGTGAGGGGGTGAGGGAGAAAGGACAAATACAAAAGCCAGAGAGAAAAAAGGCTAGTAGTGAAAAAAGTTAAAATTTAGATGGCCTAAAGGTGAGTGAATCCGCAAGTGGTAAACATAGAGTGAAAATTTTGATGGCAACAAAAAAAGATGTGCGGAGAGCCCTACTCAATAAACAGCCTTGTATCCTTGTGAGGTTTAGGCAAAACTATGTATCTTTATCTAACATTAACAAAAATTTTCTTAGTGTGTTTCAATGTCTTTTGTAGGATTATGAGGATGTTTTTAGTGAGGCCCCTAAAGGTTTACCACCTTTATGTGGGATAGAACATCAAATTGACTTAGTACCCGGAGCTTCAATACCAAATCGACCAGCCTATAGAAGCAATCTCGAGGAGACAAAAGAATTGGAAAGGCAAGTTGAGGAGTTACTAGACAAAGGGTACATTCGTGAGAGCCTAAGCCCTTGTGCCGTTCCTGTCTTATTGGTACGTAAGAAAGATGGTACGTATGAATTACATGGTTCAATTATATTTACTAAAATTGATTTAAAAAGCGATTATCATCAAATTCGAATGAGAGAAGGGGATGAATGGAAAACAGCCTTTAAAATAAAATTTGGATTGTATGAATGGTTAGTTATGCCTTTCGGCCTTCGTAATGCACCGAGTACATTTATGAGATTAATGAATCACGTTTTAAGGCTTCACTTGGGTAAATTTGTAGTAGTTTACTTTGATGACATTTTAATTTACTCAAAGACATTAGATGATCATGTTTTCCATGTTAGAACCGTTTTAGACATTCTGCAAGCTAAAAAATTATTTGCCAACCTTGATAAATGCACATTTTGTTGTGATAAGCTAATATTTTTAGGTTTCATAGTTAGTGCTCAAGGTATTCATGTCGAAGAGGACAAAGTTAAGGCAATCAGGGAGTGGCCAACTCCTAAATTGGTAATTGAGGTGAGATATTTCATTGGTTTAGCTAGTTTTTATAGACAATTTGTGAAATATTTCTCCACTACTGCTGCCCTATTAACAGAGGTTATTAAAAAATCTGTGGGTTTCAAATGGGGTGAAACTCAAGAAAGGCTTTTCAGACCCTAAAAGCTAAGTTATGTTCTGCTCCTCTTCTTAGATTACCTGATTTCACTAATACTTTTGAACTTGAGTGTGATGCTTCAGGAATTAGCATTGGCGTCGTTTTAATGCAAGATAAGCAACCAATTGCTTATTTTAGTGAAAAATTGAATGTTGCACAATTAAACTACTCAACTTATGATAAAGAACTTTTGGCATTGCTTCGTGCACTTCAAGTATGGCAACATTATTTGCTGCCTAATGAATTTGTCATACATACAGACCATGAATCCCTTAAGTGGTTAAAAGGACAAGGTAATTGAGTAAATGGCATGCCCGATGGGTAGAATTCATTGAAACATTCCCTTATGTGATAAAATATAAAACAGGTATAGATAATGTAGTTGCGGATGCTTTGTCTAGACGATATGCTTTAATAACTACATTAAATTCTAAACTATTAGGGTTTGAACATATTAAGGAATTATATAATGATGATGCTGATTTCGGCCATATCTATAGTAATTGTGGGAATACTACTTTCGAGAAGTTTTACCTTGTAGATGGCTTTCTTTTTCGTGTAAACAGGTTGTGCATACCAAAGTGTTCCATACGAGACTTATTGATTCATAAAGCCCATAGTGGGGGTTTAATGGGACATTTTGGAGTGGCCAAAACACTAGACATCTTGCAAGAACACTTCCATTAGCCACATATGAAGAAGGATGTCAAAAAGGTATGTTCTAAGTGAATTACATGTAAACAAGCAAAATCTAAGGTAATTCCTCATGGCCTTTACACTCCTTTGCCGATTCCTACTTTACCATGGGTAGACTTATCCGTGGATTTTATTCTAGGTTTGCCATGAACTAAGAAAGGAAGAGATAGCATATTTGTTGTTGTTGACAGGTTTTCCAAGATGGCACATTTTATTCCTTGTCACAAAACAGATGATGCTACACATGTGGCAGAATTATTTTTTAAAAAGGTGGTAAGACTTCATGGCAGCCCTAAAACAATTGTTTCCAACAGAGATGTCAAATTCCTTAGCCACTTTTGGAAGGTATTGTGGGGTAAGCTGGGTATGAAATTACTTTATTCAACTACATGTCACCCCCAAACTGATAGCCAAACTGAGGTAGTTAATCGAATCTTAGGAGCTTTATTACGATCTGTTGTGGGAAAGAACATTAAAAATTGGGAAGAATGTCTACCATTTGTTGAATTTGCATATAATAGATCTATTCATTCTACAACTGGTTATTCTCCATTTGAACTTGTTTATGGTTTTAACCCACTGACAGTACTTGATCTTACGCCATTACCACTAGAACATATTGTTAATTTAGATAGCGAACAGAAAACTGAGTTGGTGAAATCCTTACACAAGAAGGCTAGGCAACGAATAGCCAAAACAAATGACATCAACATCAGCAAAGCAAACAAGGGGCGCAAACGGGTTGTCCTTAAACCCGGAGATTGGGTTTGGGTCCATATGAGGAAAGAATGATTTCCTACAAAAAGAAAGACCAAGTTGGACCCAAGAGGCGATAGGCCTTTCCAAGTACTCAAGCGGATCAATGATAATGCATACAAAATTGATCTACCCGGTGAGTACAATGTAAGTTCTACTTTCAATGTGGCTGACTTATCTCCATTTGATTTTTCAGATTCAAGGACGAATCTTTTTGAGGAAAGGGAGAATGATACAAGTCACAAAGGCCTAACTCAAGCTCAAGAACGTGATGGGCTCAAATTATCACAAGGCCCAATAACGAGGTCAAAGACCAGGCAAATACGTTCAAAAATAAATTGAACCATTCAAGAATTTATTAGAAGGCCTTAGATGCGTATACGAAGGAAAAAGAAAATCAAGATTCACTTTCTTGTTTTCAAGAAAATCAAGAAACTGAATCTTGGTCCAATTTTGCTGTTTTGAGCGATTTCAAGAATCAAGAAAATCAAGATTTCAAATCTTGGAAATCTTGGTCCAAGAAACAGAATCTTGAGCTAAGGTGCATTGGATCTCAGTTACGAGCATCAACGAACCAATTTTGGTAGAAAACAGATTACAAGCCAAGTTCTTGAAGGCAAGGCCCAATAAGACGTTCCAAGCCCATTCAAGAAATTTAAATTAGACTTAGTTGAAAACCAGGCAAAATTGTCAAAGTGGCCCAATTTGTAAAATTTTAAATACCTAGTTTTAGTTTGTAGACTTTATGATTTAATTCCTATGTAAAAAAATTCAGCCCAAGCAGCCCATTAAAAGCCTTGGCCGAATTTCACCTTGAAATTAATAATTAGGTTTTTTTTTAGATTTCCTAATAGGGTTAGAGAAATAGTTAGGAGGCTTATATTAAGGCTTGGCCGGCCACCCTTATGAAAATTACATTGATTATACATTAAAGTTAGATTTTTTTAAGTGAAAATTCTCTTTGAGTTTCTCCAAGAATTTTCTCTTGAGTTTTCTTTAGAAGTAGTTCTAACAATCTTTTTGATTGTGAGAGCCATCTTTAGCCTTTTTCTTACCATTGTTCCACATTGGAGGGGAGATTAGAGCCGTTTGAAGGGAGTTGTGAAATCTTTATCGATTTCAAGGCTTCTTAGGACTTTTCTTTATTTTCTTGTTGTTTATTTCTCTTTAAATTCTTCTGCTTGTGCCGATCTATCGATTAACTTGTTTTGATCTCTTTGTTGTGTTTCCAGCCATTATACTCTTCAAGAATCTGATTGGCACCCTTCTTGGCAGCAAGAAACGTTCATTAGTCATCCTTTTTAATTGATCTCGTCCTATCATCCTAACTCTTATTCAATTTGTTTTGCTGGACTTTGAATTTAATTTGTTGTTTTTGCTGTTATTCTTTTTAGATTCGGCTGTTTGGAGTCTCTCTTGAATTCAATTTCGTGTTCTTGGCTTCCATTTATTGATCTAATTGATCTAAGTTTAATTTTCTGTTTTGTTTCCGATTCGAGTGTCTAGCGTTTTCATAGGAGTTTCCCGTGACTTGACAACTCGATCTTGGTCCGCGCGCAACCCTCTATCATATTCTTTGGCATCTATCATAGGTCCCCGGGTATCAATGATATGAGTGACACTGCTTCAGGCTCAGAATCTCCTTTTGTGCAAGACAAGTGTTTAGAGGGATCTCATGATTTTGAAGATGACATAAACCGTGGTGTATCTCCGGACTTGTTGAGAGTGGTAGAACAGGAGGATAAGTAAATCCTACCTCACAAAGAATAATTAGAAATGGTGAGCCTAGAGGAGGGAAAGGAGGTAAAGATCGAAACTGACATTACCACAAAGGCGAAACAGGACCTCATTGTATTACTTCGTGAATTCAAATATGTCTTTGCATGGTCATACCAGGATATGTCCGGGTTAAGCACTGATATTGTGGTTCACCGTCTTCTTAGAAAGGAAGATAGTAAGCCAGTTCAACAAAAGCTTAGGAGAATGAAGCCCGATATTATGCTAAAGATAAAAGAAAAAGTCAAAAAGCAATTCGATGTTGGGTTCGTGCAAGAGGTCAAATATTCGGAATGAGTAACCAACATTGTCCCTATCCCTAAAAAAGATGGAAAGGTGCGAATGTGTGTGGATTACAAGGACTTGAACAAGGTCAGTCCAAAAGACAATTTCCGTTGCCTCACATTGATACTCTGGTGGATAATATGGCAGGATATTCACTGTTTTCTTTCATGGATGACTTTTCTGGATACAATCAAATAAGGATGCATCCGGAGGATATGGGAAAGACCACATTTGTCACTTTGTGTGGAACATTTTGTTATAAAGTGATGCCCTTTGGATTAAAGAATGCGAGAGCAACTTATCAAAAAGCCATGGTGACCATGTTTCATGACATAATGCACAAGGAAATTGAGGTTTATGTCGATGTTATGATTCCAAAATCTAAAACTGAAAAGGAGCATGTTCAAGTTCTGAGAAAATTGTTTTTGAGACTGAGGAAGTTCCAGCTCAAGCTTAATCCAACAAAATGCACCTTTGGAGCCAGATCAGGGAAATTGTTAGGTTTCATAGTCAGTGAAAAAGGAATTGAGGTCGACCCAGACAATGTCAAGGCAATACGAGATTTGCCTCCACTACACACTCAGAAGGAAGTTCGAGGTTTTCTAGGAAGACTAAATTACATTGCCCGGTTCATTTCACAACTAACTGAGAAATATAACCCCATATTTCGTCTTTTGAAGAAACATAATCTGGGTGTATGGGATGAGGAATGTCGGAGGGCTTTTAACAAAATCAAACAGTACTTGTCCAATACTCCAGTGCTATCACCACCTAGTCCAGATAGACCATTAAAATTATATTTAACGGTGTTGGACAATTCCATAGGGTGCGTGTTAGGCCAACATGATGAAGCAGGAAGGAAAGAAAGGGCAATATACTATCTCAGCAAGAAATCCACAGATTGTGAAATGAGGTACTCGTTTATTGAGAAATTATGTTGTGCTTTGGTTTGGACAACATGGAGATTATGACAATACATGTTGTATCACATGACTTGGTTAATTTCAAAGTTAGATCCTTTAAAGTATATGATGGAGTCGACTGCTTTGAATGGGAGAATGGCTAGATGGAAGATTTTGCTTTATGAATTTGACATAGTGTATGTGAGTCAAAAGGCCGTGAAAAGAAGTCCAATAGCTGACTTTCTAGCTAGCAGAGACTTGGAGGATTATGAGCCTTTGAAGTTTGATTTTCCAAACGAGGACTTTATGTATGTGGCAACCACTGAAGGAAATTCTCAAATAGATCATATGTGCAAGCTAAACTTTGATGGAGCCTCAAATGCTATGGGAAATGGAATTGGGGCAGTCTTGGTATCCCCAAGCGGAGATCATTATCCTATTGCTAGGAAATTGGATTTTGATTGCACGAACAATATGGCAGATTATGAAGCATGCATTATGGGCATTCGTGCAACTATTGAACGTAAAATCAAAGTGCTAAAAGTGTATGGGGATTCCATATTGGTGATATATCAACTCAAAGGAGAATGGGAAATAAGAGACCCTAAACTGATTAGTTATCGAAAGATAGTTCTTGAATTAATGGACGAGTTTGATGACATCACTTTCTGTTACCTCCCATGAGACGGAAACCAGATGGCTGACACATTAGCCACCCTAGCCTCTATGATCCAAGTGAACAAGTTAGAAGACATGGAGCCTATTCAAATGAGTATTTCTAAAACCTCGGCTCATTGCTATAGTATTGAGGAAGACGAAAAAGATGACCATCCTTGATACCTGAATATATTGCAATATGTGAAAAATCGTGAGTATTCAAATCAGGCGACAGAGAATGATAAGAGAGCATTGAGAAGAATAGTCACTGACTATGCCCTAGACTGGGAAATCCTATACAAAAAAGGGAGGGATCAGGTACTGTTAAGATGTGTGGACGCAGTGGAAGCTAGAAAAATTCTAGGAGAGGTCCATGAGGGTATCTGCGGAACACATGCAAATGGTTTCACAATGGCTAGGCAGATCATGAGATTCGGGTACTACTGGTCCACTATGGAAAGAGATTGCATCAATTATGCTAAGAAGTGTCATAAATGCCAAATTTATGGTGATAAGATACATGCACCTCCTTCACCTCTTCATGTTATGAATTCTCCATGACCTTTCTCTATGTGGGGTATGGACGTCATTGGGCCAATATCGCCAAAAGCTTCTAATGGGCATCGTTTCATCTTTGTGGTTATTAATTACTTTACCAAGTGGGTGGAAGCTGCTTCATATGCAAACGTCACGAAGTCAGCAGTTAGCAGATTCTTGAAAAAGGAGATTGTATGGCGATATGGAATACCCGAGAGGATCATATCCGATAATGAGCTGAATTTGAAAAATAGCACAATAGCAAAGGTCTACATTCAATTCAAGATCAGACATCATAACTCGTCGCCATACCGCCTAAAGATGAATGGCGCGATAGAAGCAGCTAATAAAAATATCAAGAAAATTGTGGCGAAAATGACTGAGACTTACAAACACTGGCATGAGAAATTACCATTGCTCTATTTGCTTATAAGAAGTCTATTAGGATTTTAACTGGGGCAACACCTTTCTCTCTGGTTTATGGAATAGAAGCAGTTTTACCTATTGACGTTAAAATCCCTTCTCTCCGGGTATTGGCGGAGTTAAAGTTGGATGAAGCAGAATGAGTCCAATCTCGATACGATCAATTGAACTTAACAGAGGGAAAAGGATAAAAGCTATTTAGTATGGTCAGATGTATCAAAGGCGAATGATGCGGGCCTACAACAAAAAGGTTCATCCAAGAGAATTCCACGAGGAGGACCTAATGTTGAAAAAATCCTTCCTATACAAAAGGATTTTAGAGGAAAATGGATGCCAAATTGGGAGGGCTCATATGTTGTAAAGAAGGTCTTTTTTGGAGGAGCTTTAATCTTGAGTGAGATGGATGGTAAAAACTTGCCAAACCCTGTAAACTCGGATGCAGTCAAGAGGTACTTTGCCTAAAAGGAGGAGGGATCAAGGTGAAAACCCACAAAGGGCGCTTTGAATCTTAAAAAGAGACTAAGGTGAAAACCCGCAAATGGTGCTTTGAGGCAAAAAAAAAGAGGCCAAGGTGAAAACCCGCAAAGGGCACCTTGAGACCAAACGGGATTTGTGTTGAAAACTCAAAAAGGGCGACTCAAATTTTGATCAGAATGGGGCATGTGGTGATCTTGCTATACCTGAATCAACAGGAAAGGGTAGGTGACATCTTGGGACATCGACAAAGTTCTGTAGATCTCCTAAACACATGTCAAACTCAAAATGGTTCTTAGAAGTTTTTCCAGAGAAGTTCAAGTTGCGATATCTGGAGCACCTGGTCTTCATATTACTTGTTGTTCTTGGAATACTTTGTTCTTTTCAAGATACTTGTTCTCAATCAATTCCTTTTCTATTTTTTTATCATCTTCGATAATTTAATCATTTCGAGCTATGCCCAAATCAATTCATTTCTTATTCAGTCTTTTTGCAAGCATGTTGCATTAGAATAATGATTGACGGACTAATAGAACTTTCCCAAAGGAGGTTTTGCATATTACTCTAGAAGTTTCTAAATAATAGAGTAATCTGAAACCAGAATATTGTTTAGAACGCACCAAGTTCAAAGGTTGGAAATCTAAGAAGGAAAATTCTAAATTAGGACTATCCCTTCGAATTTTGTTGTCAAGATATTGATTAAACAAAATGACAAGATGTCGTGTTGTTGACAAAGTTTAAATGAACAAGCAAGCAATGATCACCGAATAATAGAAGGAGGTTACTCTTGGATAAGAGAATTCTTCATTTGTGCATAAGCATTCAAATGATGAAAAAGACCAAAGAGCTTCACATTCTTTATTCTTGGACTACGATAGGGGAGGTTTGAGAAAAGGCCAGATTTTTCTACCCTTGGGTTACAGTGGGAGAAAGATGGTACAAATTTTGCATCCCAGTGGATAGAACTTTGAGGTTTTCAGTGGGGGCAATCAGACTAAGTGTTTCTTTGGAGACGCTAGCCGAGCAAGAAAGCGTTGTAGCACGTCAGTGACAAAAATTTAATAAACTTTGAGTGATGACAACTTAAACGGGTTCATGCTTGGAAAAAATGACATTCTGCATTCATTCAAATGTCATTCATACACGTCTAGTTAGGAGTATTTAAGTCATTCTAATTATGACATCCAAATCACTAGGCATAATTAGGTTCATACAGGTTATGTTCCTCGGAGAACAGATCAGTAAAACCACAAATCCTATCTCCCTAAAGTTGCAGTGGAGCAGATTAAAGCCAATAATCCTATCTCTCTGAAGTTGCAGCGGAGTGGATTAAAGTGACAAATCTTATCTCTCTAAAATTGCAGAGAGTAGATCGTATCTAGTCTTATCTCCCAGATGTTTCAGCGGAGTAGACTGAATAAGCAAATCTTATCTCCCTGAAGTTGTAGTGGAGCAGATTAAAGCCAATAATCCTATCTCCCTGAAGTTGCAGTGGAGCAGACTAAGCAAATAAATCTTATCCCCCTGAAGTTTCAGTGGGGCAGATTGAAGATGACGAATCTTATCTCCCTGAAGTTGCAGTGGAGCAGATTAAAGCCAATAATCCTATCTCCCTGAAGTTGCAGCGGAGCGGATTAAAGTGACAGATCTTATCTCTCTAAAGTTGCAAAGAGCAAATCGCATCTACTCTTATCTCCCTGAAGTTGCAACGGAGCAGACTGAGCAAGCAGGTCTTATACCCCTAAAGTTGCAGTAGAGCAGGCAGAAGAAAGAAATCCTATCACCCTATCGTCACAGTGGAGTGGATCAAAACACCAGTTTTCTGTACCCCTGAAGATGCAGTGGGTTAGAACGAGGCTACTTGAAGAAGAGAAGTGTCGAAGAAGTCGAGGCTCAGGAAGACTGGGCACAATTGGGCTTTAGTCTTTGCTCTGATCCTGGTACATGACAACAAGCAAAGAGGGGCAGCTGTAAATGGCCCAATTAGCCCGAGCCCACATGCATAAAGAAAATAATAAACCAAATACAAAAAAAAATAAAACCCAAAATAATAACCCAAAGTCCACAGCCTAGTTTTTTTTTTTACAAACCCAAGTAATATCAAAACCAGCCCGCTAAACCTAAAGCCCAATAGCCCAAATACCCAATTCAACAAAACCCTAAAATCTAGCAGCTTCCAGCACAGCCTCTAGCCACCGCACGACCCTGAACCACCCTCCTCTACTCGCGCCGCACCTTGCGCGCCGTACCTCTATGTGGGCCGCCACGCCTATACCTGCGAGAGTCCAAAAGTAACACAAACACAATATAAAAGTAGAGAAAATAGGAAAATTTTAGGCCATAAAAGGCCCCGATTCTATGTATTTCTTTTTTGACGGGGAAATAAAAAGAAAATAGGGAAAATCAAGTCAAATATCGGGCTTATATAAAGGTAGTTTTTTATTTCAGCTTATTTATTTATTTTAAAGAAAACGAAAATAAAAAGGATAAAGATCGTACCTTTTTTCGGTGGAGGTGTCGATTTTGTTGAAAATTGGTGTTTTTTAAACCGGGAGTCGAAAAAACCCAAAAAACCTATTTTTTTATTTTTTCAGCAACTGCAGACGGTAGCACCGGCAACCAGTGACTGGCGACCACCGCGGTGGTCCGGCGTTGGAGGCTAGCCGACTTTTAGAAATTTTGAGAGAGAGGGAGAGGGTTTCTGATTTTTTTAGTGGAAAAGGAGAAATGAAAATTTTAGAAAAAATTTTGGTTTTTATAGAGAGCTAAAACAGCGCCGTTTTGGGCCTTAACCCCAGTGGTCAAAACGAAGCCGTTTTGGCCTTAGTATCCTTTTACCCGCGCGTCGACCCGACCCAGGGGGAAGATCCGCGTTGCTTTGACGGGATATTTACGCGCACAGTCCCTCCATTTTTGTGATGGTTTGCAATTTGGTCATTTTTCTTTCTTTTCTTTTTCTTTGAATTTAGCCGCATAATTTTACTTTTGTTTCATTTTGGTCCCGTGCCAAACGGTGTGTTTCAGAGGGTGGGATATTTTCCCATTTGGTCCCTCTGAGTTATGCGCACCTTTCAATTCGGCCCTCTCCCTCATTTTATTCCTGATTTCTCCCCTAAAATTATGTTTTATTTTCAATTTAGTCCTTTTCTATTGTTATTTTTATTATTAAACTAATTAGTTTATTATTATTATTACTATTATTTCTCTTTTATTTATTTATTTATTATTTTTATCATTATTAAATTAAAAAGTTTTGCATAATTATATTTCTCTTTTTATTTTTATATTCATCCTAATATTTTAAATACATTTATTTTATTATGTCTTTTATTATTTACTTATTTTAAGTTTTTTTATCATTATTTATCTTAAATTTTATATACTGTTTCTATTTTCATTATTTTATGTATTTACTTCTTACCTATTATTTGCATTTACTATTTATTTACTATTATATAATCAATCTCTTTCATTAAAATTTTAGATTGTTTTTTATTTGTGTCTTGTGTTAGTAGTTTACTCGTTTTTATATTTTTTTAACTTTCTTTAAATCATTAGATCCTCATGTTACATTTTTTATTAGTATTGTGTAGTTCTTACTTTCATTTTATTTTACGTTATTTTCTTGATTTTGTTGTTGCAATTCGATTACCGACATTGTCATCATAGTATTGTATTTTATTATTAACTATCATCTTAATATTTTGTTCGTATTATCAGTTTGCGTTATGTCATTGTTCTTTTACATTCACATCACAATCTTTACCTGATACATCAAATCCTTTTTAATGTTACATACTTCAAAATTTGAAAGGTTGTTTCCTAACTTACGGGGTTTTGATTTTCTTGATAAATCCAAATACGTGAACCTTTTTAAGCATAAATTTTGAAAAAATGATCTCGTGAATTAGTAAAAGATCGTGTTCTAACTTACGGGACATGATTTCTTTTCTAAAATCGAGATAATCAAATATTTTTTAAATAAGTAATTTTTGGCATGTATTCATGTATAGGGAATTTAAAGACATTGTGTCCTAACTTACGGGATATAATTATTTTTCTCGATTAACGTGAAATGTGCCCCTTTCTTGAAAATTTTTAATATTTTAACAAAATATCGTATTTTAAATTGTTTTTTTTTTTGAGTTTTTGATTTTCGACATTAAGACACTAATTAATCAACTAGGTACCAACTTTTGGGCGTTACGAGGGTGTTCACCCTTCCTCGTACGTAACTGACTCCCGAACCCATCTTTAATTCGTAGACCAAAATCATTTTTAAGGTGATCCGGTCACATCTTATCAAAAGATCGGTGGTGACTCCAATTTTCATTTTTAAGTCGATAACTAATTTTTATTTTTAAAAAAATGGTTTCGACAATATCATCTATGAATACTACAACAAATTAATCCAGATACTGTCTAAAGATCCGGTTCATCAAATCCATGAAAACAGCAGGTGCATTAGTAAGTCCGAAAGGCATAACCAGGAACTCGTAATGTCTGTACCTCGTTCGGAAAGCTGTCTTTGGCACATTAGAGTCTTTAACTCGCAACTAATCTTATGAAATGATCCCTCGATCCACATTTAAAACAGGCTCAATCATGCAATCTACAACTGTCGGAATGTCGTTTACCACAAGGTTCACACTCGGGTTGATTCGATCTGACATTACCCACACTCGCTACTGAAGTAGCTCTCGAGCTCACAGGGGGTCTATCCCAATCCCGTCGTGAATACCCTGCAACAGTCTTTGAACGGCTAGTATCATCTCGAAACTTCTTTGAGGTCGACTGAAATGACTTACTAAATGATCTTTTACAGGAATCTCTAGCTTCAAAGTCAACTTTTCTCTTCTCTTTCCTGAGCTCCTCCGCTTTACAAGCTCGTTCAACAAGTACCACGAACTCTTTTATCTCAAGTATGCCAACTAACACTTTAATATCTCCATTCAGCCCATCTTCAAATCTTTTACACATAATAGCTTCAGTCAAACCACACTCTCCGGCATACCTACTGAGTCTCACAAATTTCCGCTCATATTCTGTCACTGTCATCCGACTCTAATTGATGTATTTCTTACGGAACTCAGTCTGAAAGAATTCCAAGGTCACTCGCTCTTTCGGAACCACCGATACTAGTGTATTCCACCAGTGATACGCACTATCCCTGTAACACCCCGAACCCGAGGCCGTCGCCGGAGTCGAACACGAGGTGTTAACAGACTTCAAACCACTTAAAAAAAAATTCCCAGACAAGCTGCCAATCTGCGTACTAGTCGCTTTAAAAATCATATCTTGAGTTCTGAAACTCAAAATCCAGTTCCGTAAATTTTCCCTGAAACTAGACTCATATGCGCATTTACATATTTTTTTCTAGAATTTTTGGTCGGGCCAATTAGTACAGTTTATTAGTCAAAGTCTCCCATGTTACAGGGATCGACTACACTGACCTTTGCACATTACGACTTGGATATCTCCCTGCACAGAGCTTCAATACTGATGCCGTTTGTTTCTATAGAAACTAGACTCAGAGAGGAATCTATAAATATATGGCATGACTCCTAATTATCTCTGGTTAATTTATAATGAATTTCCAAAGTCGGAACAGGGAATCCAGAAACCGTTCTGGCCCTGTCTCACGAGAACCTGAATATCTCTTAGCATACTGTCCATATGATCGTCTCGTTACTTTCCTATGAAAATAGATTCATCAAGGTTCGTTTACATAATTTATTCATTATTTAGTTCCAATCATACTATTTTTAGTGATTTTCCCAAATCTACATCACTGCTGCTGCCAGCATCTGCCTTTAAGGTAGACTTTACCTATTTCATAGTTTCCATGATTCAACTAGCCCTTTTTGCATAAATAGCACAAATTATGATAGTGATTAACCATTCCATACCAAATGATTATAACATTATGCTCAAACATATATAAGCCATTTTCGCATGGCTATATACATTAACCAAAATATTCTTCCGCCACTAGTCTATTTTATACATGCCATAAGATAATCCAAAACATAGCAGTACCAAACAGTGGATAGTGATAGTGTGACTAGTTGTTGACGATCCCCGAGCCTGTAGCTTCGCAATGAGATCTATAAAACAGAGGAAACAGAGTAAACGGAGTAAGCATTACAATGCTTAGTAAGTTTTAAGCAGTGTCAACAGATAAAATCAAATTATAACATAGTTGTTCGTATTTTTATTTCACTCTTCCTTCGGGCATACCATCCCTTTACCGAATATGCACATCTCATCATATACAATAGGCAGATAAACTTTCACATAAAAGTGAGCTCATGTGACATAGATATATCGTATGATTTCACATCACCTCTCACACTGATCCGATGTCACATAATCATAGGAATAGTCTCATAGATTGTTCTCGTATGCATCACATAACTAACTTATGATTTAGTGCAAATCAAGCTCACATATAAACTTGGAGTACATACCTGTTTAACCTTTCGCATTGAATATATTTATAAGCAATTCTTATTACGAAGTCTTACCCAGACATAATCTCCACACGAAGTTATCGGGTCTTACCCGGACAAAATTCCCACACGTAGTCATCGGGTCTTTAGAGCTCGGATATTGTACGAGCACGAAGCTTACGGACATTGATCAGTGATAATATTCTCGCATAAAGCCTGCGGGGTTTTAACCCGGATATAGTACTGACACAAGTGCCCTTCGGGACTTATCACATTTATGCACTTTCACATCCATCACGTTGGCCACTCGGCCCTGTCACATATATACACTTTCACATTCACACATCGGCCATTAGGCCTTATCACATATATACACTTTCACATTCATCACATCGGCCATTAGGCCTTATTACATATATACACTTTCACATTCATCACATCGGCTATTAGGCCTTATCACATATATACACTTTCACATTCATCACATCGGCTATTAGGCCTTATCACACATATACACTTTCACATTCATCACATCGGCCATTAGGCCTTATCACATATATACACTTTCACATTCATCACATCGGCCATTAGGCCTTACTATCATTTCATATTCGAATACTCATAAACTTACAATATCACGATTTAGAATTCAAGTATGGGTTTAATCAATAGCTTATGAGCAACTAAAACAAGTTTATCAAGGTTCACAACATAATCTCAAATTCAGCACAAGCTGTTTTTCCTGAGCAATAGTCACTAAATTATTTATAACTGGAGCTACAAAACTCCAAATCACTTTCCGTTAATTTTTCCTGAATATAGACTCGTATATCTTCCATCCATAAAATTTCCAGAATTTTAGGTTTGGCCAATCAATACCAGATTTTTCTTAAAGTTTCCCCTGTTTCACTATTTGACTAATCTGACCACTCTTCACTACAAATCAAATTTCTCATTTTACTGAATTCAAAATGTGTTGTATTTGATTTCATTTGAAACTAGACTCATTAAGGAGTCTAAGCATATAAATTTTATCTTATAACCATTTTTGTACAATTTATAATGATTTTCTAAAAACAGAACAGAGGATTACAGTGTCATTCTGTGCTGTCTCACACAACTTTAAGTATCTCATTATCGGAAATTCCTTTGCTTACACGGTTTCTTTTATAAGAAACTAAACTCATTAAGCTTTAATTTCATGTCTCATTCAGCCTCTAATTCAAATCCATAAATTTATGGTGATTTTCTAAAGTCACGTTACTGCTGCTGTCCTAAGCAGACTATTTCAAATTACCCTTAAATTCCCAAGCTCAAACACTTAAGAACTTACCATTTGAACTTAGAACATATCATGGCCACAACATATCTTATTAAATCAACTCATCATGTCCTATTATAATTGAATTTACTCAACGTTTAATCACTTAAAACTTACCTCGGAAGTGGTCGACGACTAGATATCCACGGCTATTCGTTTACTTTCTCTTTTCCCCTATCCGACTTTGATCCTCTTTGCTCTTAAGCTTAAGTAAAACAATAGATTTGCTTAAGTACTTAACTAATATTATTCACTTAACAATCACATTTGGCAATCACATATCATTTAATCTACATCTAAAACAATAGATTTCAATATGTATCATATTTAATAAAACATGCCATGATTCGATTTCATGCTTATTTAATTTATATCTAATTCACATTCTAAATAAAAGTTTATCAAGCTTCCATCTTCATTTAACTATGTACCATTTAGAACTATCAATACTTTACACCCTTTAACAAATTATAATCAATTGCCAAATGCATCTTTGACAATTTAAACCACACAACTCAAATTCTTACAATTTAAGCTTAGAAATTTCTATTCATGTAAATTTTAGCAACATGGAGTCCATTAAACACTCCAAAATTCCATTTGAACAACAATTGTTCAACCTTCTAGCATAATTTCAATCTGGACAGCAAGCATTATTTAACAACCATTGTTTTCTTTTATTTCAAACATGCAGCAGACCAATTCCTCCACATATTACAGCACATTCAAATCAGCATTTACATGCTGGAACAATTTGTTTTCAAGCTGGAGTTTCCAGCAATCATTTATGCATTTAATTGTCACATTGTTACGTCACTACTAACAACTGAAACTTAGTAAGAATAACATAATATATTAGCTATTAGACTCAATTTATCAACCCCTAATCGGCATGAAAATAGAACCATTAATTTGTTCAAATTTTGGACAGCATAACGAAGGCACAAAATTGGACAGTAGTAATTTTTACAACTAATCAAAGAGCTTTTCTTTTCTACCACCCGCATCCATGCCTTCCAACCACAATCCATCATCATTTTTCTTTACAACAAAGTTAAAGATAGAGGGGAGCTTAGAAAACTTACCAACTTAGGATACAACTCTTAAACAAGCTAAATCCTTAGTTTCCTTCAACATGCAAACTGTCTCCATTTTTCTTTTTGTTGCAGCCCTCTTCCTCTTCTTCGATGGATTACCGAGTTACTTGAAATTTCAGCTACCTAACTAGCTAAAATCATAGTTTTTCCTCCTTCTAGCCATCTTCTAAGCCAAAAATTAAAGCAACCAAACTTTCTTCTTCCTCCCTCAAGTCACGGCAATGGAGGAGCAACCTAGCTAATTTTTTTGTTTCTCCCCTACTAACCACTATTATTTTATTACCCATGTTCTTTATTTTATTATTTCTAACATAAAACACTAACATAAAATGTTTATAATACATTTCATCCCATAGCATGGCCGGCCACTACTTGTCATAGGTGGAAATTTGACATGCAAACCCATTATTTTCATAACATGCACTAATAGATCCTTATAGATTAACCCATCACATTTCAAAGTGTCACACATAAGTCCTATTACTAAAATTCACTTTCAATTAACAAAATTCAAACATGAAATTTTCACACATGCATATATACATATAATAAGCATTAAGTATGACGGTTAATTATTTTTATGACTCGGTTTTGTGGTCCCGAAACCACTTTCCGACTACGGTCACATTAGGGGTGTCACAATCCCGTAGCAAAGATATGGCACATTTCAAGCACTCATCAGGGGTGCAAGATACCTTATCAAACACTCGAATAGTACTATCGAGCCAGAATTCAGCTCGCTCAGCATCATCATCATCAATGGCTCTGAAATCTTCAGCCTGTGTTTTCGAATTTTATCAACAAGAGGCTTAAGTAATCTCAATGGATCACTAACTTGAGCTATAACAGGAATCGAAGATGGATAAATCGGGGGTAGAGGTTGCTGTGCAGCCGGATTAGTCCAGATATATTGAGTAAACCAGTCGTTTCTTATTAGGTAAAACGCTTATTGACCCGCTCCCTCCTGGTTACTCGAGGTCGGTCTAGAATCTACCGGCTCTGTCCCTTGTGCGAGAGCAGGCGCTATATTCTCAACATCATCGGCTACGGCTCGATCGGGATCCATTACTATATGAAAACACATTTGCAGATGTCAAAAGTCATCACACTATCGCAGTATAAAATATGGCATGTATAGCTAGACTCACACGCGCTACGTTAGTCCTAGAATCGACTAAATCGTAGCTCTGATACCAATCAAATTGTAACACTCCTAACCCGTGTCCACCGCTGGATTGGGGTTACAAGGCATTACCATACTTAAAGTTTATTTCAAGTTTTTTTTATTACATAAACAAAATGAGACAAATCAAGTATACCAAATTTGCATGCTTAATATTTAAACCAAATACACATACCAATAATTTACTATTAATTTATATACTTGAGAATTTAATTCCAATTAAATTTATAAAACTAATTATAATCTAAAACCAAATAAATAAGATAAAAAATAGCATACACATAAATACACATATCTTCCATATCAAAATTTGCAAAGTCATATAAACGGTTTGTTCATTTCCAAAGGACTTCATTTCATTACATAGGATACTAATATTATATTATAAAATAGAAAGTTATACTTGTCATTTTATGCCATTTCATTAACCTAATATTCAAACTTTTTTTTTACACTTAAACTGTCATATTTAAGTCAACCTAATTTCATTTGTAACATGTCAATTTAATTCGGAAATAAAATCTAATTTCATAATTCCATACTTATCGAATATACCACATGCATTTACCTAAATAGCAAACCTAATATAAGTAGTAGTCAACCTTTGCAAGCATATTACAATCTATAAATCATAACCTATATTTAATTATTTATTAAATTTAGGCATATCATACATTTCACTTATATATATATTTATATATATATCACCTAACCAATGTGAAATAGCTTAACATTATATGTTTTAATACATATGACAAACATGCCTGCACCTTATAAGTTATGCTGAATTTCATATATTAAACATCACCAATATATATATATACTATACCATATACTTATAATCCATATATGATTAAGCGACAATAAAAATATATTTAAATCATAAATTAACCAAAACCGAACTTATAAACTACAAAGTGAATTCACATAACGCAAATAATGCACACTAGGCATAACAAATTCTCTCCACTAAATACCGAATTGATGTTGCCAAGCTATTATTATTTCATTGATTATATTGTATGCCTAAATTAAGTCTAACATCAAACAACCCAATTGAATACCAAAAAATCATTACACAAACAACATTCACACATTTACTTACTCAACCAGTAATATAAAAGTAAATTATCTCCAACATCTATAAACAAACTTCCATTTATTACGCATATCATGTATTCATTTTATAACTAATCCAAACAAGCACACACACACAACATTCACATATATAATATCATTCATGAAATGCTAAACCATAATCAAAATATGTATAATCCATAATTCAACCCAACAAGCTACTTAAGTCATTTTCGCATGGCTTTAATATATATATACACTTGCAAATTAATTAAACTTCAAGACTAGTCTATACATGCCATAGTCCAAAATAAGTTTCAACTTATAAGATACCGTAATTTAGTCGATAGTGTGATGGACTTTACTGACGATCCTTGAGCTCGTAACGTCTTCAAAATCTATAAGACAAAGATAAACAAATACAAACACACACACACACACACAGAGTAAGCTATTTAAAGCTTAGTAAGTCAACAGCATAAGAAATATTTTAACTAGTAAAGATTAAAGGCATATAATTGATTACACCAGACTATTATATATTACATAACCACACTTTAATCACATATATAATTTATAGAACCGATTAAATCCTTGTATAAATGCTTATAAAACTTTTACCTTTAACAACATAATTATCAACCAAAATCTGAATTACATCTATACATACTAACATAATAATTCAAAACTTATATTCACATAAGATATATAACTCCAAATAAATAACTTACCTTATTTCCATATATTTCTTTAACTAATAAATACATGCACCTATATTTCAATTACATAACCATCTTTGTTTAACGTTGCCCGTTGAACCGATCGAAATAAAATAGGATATACGGATAGTCAAACAGTTCGTACAACGCCAACGTCCCAGACGTGATCTTACATGTAACCACAGATCGATGTCGTTGTCCCAGACAGGGTCTTACACGAAAACACAAGTCGATGCCAACGTCCCAGACGTGGTCTTACACGAAAACACAAGTCGATGCCAATGTCCCAGATGTGGTCTTTCACGAAAACACTTATCAAAAAATCCCATGTATTTCTAAGGTTCGTACGACTTACAGACATTAATTATTAATTGAATCGAACTCAAATAATCTTACCTATTTCAAGAAATATAGTCGGCCAAGACCATTAATACATTCAATAACTACATTTATCACCTATCTACTATATACTAATGAATTTAACAAAATTTAAATGCTTATCGACTTGCCTCGGATGTCTTCGACTACTAAATCGGCTACTCAACCACTTTTGTCTTTCCCCGATCCAAATTCGATTTCTTTAATTCTTGATCTAAACATATACAAATTAAGCTTATTTAAACACCATTCTATTCAATTTAGCCTAAAAACACATGAATGGGCAAATTACAATTTTGCCTTAACATTTCAAACTTTTTACAATTTAATCCTTTTTGCTCAAAACACAAAATATACAAAATTTGACTACACTCCTTAAGAGCCAAATATTCCTAGTGTCCATACAACTCCATATTTTTCATTTATTTAGCATTTTAGTCCCTCAAAAATTTATTTTCACAATTTAACCCTAATTACTCAATTTCACCAAAAATTCAAAAACAAAACATGTTAATCTAACAAATATATTTCATATTTCACCTACTAACATCATAAAACTCAAGCATTCATCAATGGCACATTTCAAAATCATCCACAATTCACAAAATTAAAACATGGGTTTGAAGTATTCAAAGCAACGATCTCAAAAACGTAAAAATTATCAAAAACCGAAACAATTTCATACCTTAATCAAGCTAGTAAAGTGCCGAATCCCTAATAAGCTTTAATGGTTTTCTTCTTTGTTCATTTCGGCTATGAAAGATGATGAAATGGCCCTTTTTTATGTTTTCACATAACATATATTATTTATTTGTTATTTTACTTATTTAACCTTTACTAATTAATTTAATAAACATATATTTTTTATTTTTTATTAATCTAATTCCAATTAAGACATAAATATCACTTATTCAAAATGATTCAACATCATATAGTCTGTTAAGCTTGAAGCTTGAATCAGAACACTGGCCTTAAGCCTGCTAGACTGAAAGTCTGTAAAGTTCATCGGCATTAAGCCTGCTAGACATTAAGTCTGTAAGGCTCACCGGCATTAAGCCTGCTAGACATTAAGTCTGTAAAGTTCACTGGCATTAAGCCTGGTAGACATTAAGTCTGTAAAGTTCACCGGCATTAAGCCTGCTAGGCACAGGACCTGAATATCACAAATACGAAAATAATTTCTCATATAACTCTTACTAGCATTACACATGTTCAAAACATATGTGTATAATTCATGTAACATTATCCACACTTTCAAGAAATTGGCAAACCATAACTGAATCACATCTATACTTACAGTCCATACTTTTAGCTCAACTCAATAATTTTATATATACATTTATATCCATTCGAACCACATTCATCCAAAAATATATAGTTCATACCTTAAATTCATTTGAAGAATTTATACATACATGTACAACTATGTTCAGCTTCATACATTTACATGTATATATTTCACAGCTTTAATTTAACTCAAAAACTATACATGTATATATATAATCGAAACTCACATATACAATATAACATACATACCTTAAATAAATTCCAAAAATTATACAAGTAAATACATATATATATTGAGACTTCAAATATATATTTATAACTCCCATACTTCAAATAAAATCAGGAACCTATATATATGTATACATATATATTCGAACAATATATATATTCATACATATACCTTTCATACTTTAATTAAATTCAACTTATATTTTTTTTATCACAGCTCATTAATAATATAAATCATATACATGTATATATGCTGATTTAAAAACATTAAATTGCTAAGAGACTTGCCTCGGACGATGAAAAATCAAAGTCGGACGATTATTCGACTACTTTGGGTTTCCCCGATCTAACTTCAAATTCTTTGGTTCTCATTCTAAATATATTCAAACTGAGCTAGTTTAATCATTATCACATTCAATTTAGTCCAAAAACACATAAATGGGCAATTTACCACTTTGTCCCTGACATTTACACTTTTTGCAATTTAGTCCCTATTGCATAAAACACAAAATACACAAAATTTGCCCACACTAAACTAGGGCTGAATGTTCATATACTTCATACAAATCCACACTATGCTAGGGCTGAATGTTTATATACTTCATACAAATCCACACATTTCCTTTATTTCACATTTTAATCCCTCAAAAATTTATTTCACAATTTAACCCTATTTACTCAATTTCACCAAAAATTCAAAGATAAAACATATTAATCTAACACCTAACTTACATATTTCATCAACTAACATCACAAAGCTTAAACATTCATCAATGGCACATTTCAAAATCATCAAGAATTCACCAAATTAAGACATGGGTTTTGAAGTATTCAAAGCAATGATCTCAAAAACGTAAAAATTATCAAAAACCGAAACAATTTCATACCTTAATCAATCTAGTGAAGTGCCGAATCCTTAATAAGATTTAATGGTTTTCTTCTTTGTTCATTTCGGGTAAGAAAGATGATGAAAATGGCCATTTTTTTATGTTTTAACATAACATATATTATTTATTTGCTATTTTACTTATTTAACCTTTATTAATTAATTTAATAAACATATAATATAAGGGTAATGTTGACTATTGCCACCCACTATCTTATTTTTGGTCTTATTGCACCTTTAAACCTCCCATTTAAAAAGACAACAACAATTAGGTGCTTTTAGATCTGACCCCTACATTTTCATTTTATGCGATTAAGTTATTTTACTTCATTGGTCATTCAAACGATAAAATTTAAACACAGAAATTTCACACAATCAAATTCACACATAATAAACACACAAAATAATATTAAAATACTTTTTCAACTTGGTTTCGTGGTCCCGAAACCATTATGTTCGATTAGGATCAAAATCAGCCTGTTACAACTCTCCCCCATAAAAGGATTTTCGTCCCCGAAAATCTTACCGGTGAATAGGTGTGGACAACGTTCTTTCATTGCATCCTATGGCTCCCAAGTAGCTTCCTCAACTCCGTTTTTATGCCACAGTACTTTCACTAATGGAATTTTCTTATTTCGTAATTCTTTAACCTCACAAGTCAGAATGCTAATCGGTTCTTCTTCATATGACATATCAGACTTAATTTCAATATCAGTCAGACTGATCACATGCAAAGGATCGGATCGGTATCTACGAAGCATCGAAACATGGAATACATTGTGAATCTTTTCTAACTCAGGTGGCAACAGCAATTTATAAGCAACCAGCCCGATACGATCAATAATCTCATACAGTCCAATGAATCTCGGACTTAACTTGCCTTTGCGACCAAATCTGAGTATTTTCTTCCACGGTGAGACTTTTAAAAACACTTTGTCCCCGATATGAAATTTTATATCCTTTCTTTTCAAGTCTGCATATGATTTTTGACGATCCAATGCTGATTTCAGACTATCCTGAATCACTTTTACTTTCTGTTCAATCTCTTTAATCAAATCGACCCCGTGTATCTTATTTTCACTGAGCTCAGTCCAATACAATGGTGTACGACATTTATGACCGTATAAAGCCTCGTAGGGTGTCATTTTAATACTAGACTGAAAACTATTATTATATACAAATTCAATCAAAGGCAAGTATCGTTCCCATGTACCTTCAAACTCGAAAATGCAACATTTCAACATATCCTCGAGCATCTGAATGATTCGTTCAGACTGGCCATCTGTTTGCAGATGGAAAGCTGTGCTAAAGTGTAGTTTCTTACCTAAAGCATCATGCAATTTCTTCCAAAACCGTAATGTGAACCTCGGGTCTCTGTCCGAAACAATAGAAATAGGTACCCCGTGCAACCTCACAATTTGAGAAATGTATAATTCAGCAAGTTTATCAAGTGATTAATCAGTATGGACAGGAACAAAGTGAGCCGATTTTGTCAATCTATCAATAATAACCCAGATTGTATCTTTTTTGCTCGGTGTCAACGGTAAACCGGATACAAAATCCATTGTGACTCGGTCCCATTGCCATTCAGGTATCATGATTGGTTGAAGCATTCCAGAAGGTACCTGATGCTCGACTTTTACTTGCTGACATATTAAACATTTCGAAACAAAGTCAAAAATGTCTCGTTTCATACCGTGCCACCAATAGTACTGTTTCAGATCGTTATACATTTTTGTGCTACCCGGGTGAATAGATAATCGACTATTATGAGCTTCTTTCAATATCATCAGAATTAACTCTAAATTTTTTAAAACACATAATCGGTTTCTAAATCTCAAACAACCCTCAACATCAACTAGAAACTCTGAATCAACATTCAAGTCACACTGAGCTCGTTTTGCAATTAAATCATTATCGACTTTTTGAGCTTCACAAATCTATTGAACAAATAACGGTTTTGCTTTCAACTCAACTACTATCGCAACAGCATCAGACATAGCTATATGCGCGTTCATTGCATGCAAAGCAAATAGTGATTTTCGACTTAGGGCATCAGCAACAACATTAGCCTTTCCCGGATGATAGTCAATTACAAGCTCGTAGTCTTTTAGTAACTCTAACCACCGTCGTTGTCTCAAATTCAGATCCTTCTGAGTCATCAAATATTTCAGGCTTTTGTGATCAGAATAAACATGACATTTTTACCGAATAAATGGTGGCGCCATATTTTCAAAGCAAAAACAATAGCGGCCAATTCGAGATCATGCGTCAGATAATTCTTTTCATGTGGCTTTAACTATCTCGAGGCATAAGCTACAACTTTGCCTTCCTGCATCAAAACACAGCCTAAACCGTTCAAAGATACATCACTAAAAATAATAAATTCTTTACCCGTCTCTGGCTGAACTAGTATTGGAGCTTCGATCAAAAGGGATTTCAACTGATCAAAGCTTTTCTAACACTTTTTTGACCACTTGAACTTAACATCTTTCTGTAACAACTTCGTCATTGGGGTCGCAATCATAGAAAAACCTTTCACAAACCGTCTATAGTAACCAACGAGTCCCAGAAAGCTCCGAACTTCAGAGACATTTCTCGGAGGTTTCCAATCAAGTATAGCAAAAACTTTACTCGGATTAACCCTAATACCAGATGTTGATACAACATGACCTAGAAAACTGACTTCACGTAACAAAAACTCACATTTACTGAACTTTGCATACAACTGTTTATCTCGTAAGGTCTGCAACACAAGTCTCAAATGTTCAACATGCTCGATCTCATCACGGGAGTATATCAAAATATCATCTATGAACACTACCACAAACCGATCTAGATACTATCTGAAGATACGATTCATCAAATCCATGAAAAATGCGGGTGCATTAGTAAGTCCAAAAGGCATAACCAGAAACTCATAATGTCCACATCTCGTTCTGAAAGCAGTCTTTGGCACATCAGAGTCTTTAACTCGCAACTGATAATGGCCTGACCTCAGATCTATCTTTGAAAACACAGTGGCCCCTTTTAACTAATCGAACAAATCATCAATCTGTGGCAATGGACATTTATTCTTTATGATTACCTTATTAAGCTGTCTGTAGTCGATACACATTCTCATAATTCCATCTTTTGTCTTCACAAACAAAACTAGTGCTCCCTAAGGAGAGAAACTCGGTCTTACAAAACCTTTACCTGTCAACTCTTGTAACTGAACTTTCAATTCTTTTATTCTGTAGGTGCCATTCTATACGGAGATATGGATATCGGAGTCATCCCTGGTACTAACTCAATCTCAAACTCAACCTCTCTAATCGGCGGCAACCCTGGCAATTCTTCAGGAAATACATCTAGATATTCACACACAACTGGTATTGATTCAATCATCTTGTCAGTCACTTTACTATCAATCTCATATGCAAAGTAAGCTTGGCAGCCCTTTCTCACATACTTTTGAGCTAACATCGAAGATATCACAGCTGGTAAACCATTCAAATCATTAGATTCAACTCGAATAATCTTATCATTCTGACATCTCAAATCAATAGTCTTCCTTTTACAATTTACCACAGCATCATGTAAAGTCAGCCAATCCATACCCAGCATAATATCAAACTCGTCGAATGGCAACAACATCAAATTATCCAGAAAACATGAATCTTGAATCATCAACGGACAACTCTTACACACTTTGTCAACCAAAACACACTGGCCCAGGGGGTTTGATACTCTAATCACAAACTCAGTAGACTCAACAGGCAAAGTCTTACTGAATACTAAAGTCTCACACGCATATGAATGAGTCAAATCAGGATCAATCAATGTAATAACATTAGTATCATAGAGAGTAAAAGTACCAGTAATGACATCTGGGGAAGAAGCCTCCTCACAAGCGCATATAGCATATGCTCTAGCGGGTGCACAAGCTTCAGGTCGAACTGCCGTGTCTTTTGTCCCTCTTTAACTACCACTTGCATTACCCGTATGTCTGGGTGGTCTACCTCGCACTGACACATTGCTCGGTCTAGTACTCTGAACTGTGTTTTGCTCGGCTAACATAGGACACTCCCGAATAAAATGATCCTTTGATCCACACTTAAAACAAGACCGATCATGCAATCTGCAATCTCCAGGATGCCATTTACCACAATGCTTGCACTCTGATCTATTTTGTCGAACATTGCCAACACTAGCAACTGAAGTGGCTCGTGAACTCACAAGAGGTCGATCTCGATCTCGTCTGGAAAACCCTGCAGTAGCTTTAGATCGACTATGATCCTCTCTAAATTTCTTTAAGGTCGACTAGAATGATTTACTGAATGTTCTTTTATGAGAATCTCTAGCTTCAAAGTCAGCTCTTTTCTTCTCTTTCCCGAGTTCTTCGGCTTTGCAAGCTCGTTCAACAAGTACCACAAACTCTTTTAACTCAAGTATGCCAACTAACAGCTTAATGTCTTCATTCAGCCCATCTTCAAATCGTTTACACATTATAGCTTCAGTCGAAACACACTCTCGGGCATATCTGCTGAGTTTTACAAATTCCCGCTTGTATTCAGTGACAGTCATACGACCTTGTTTCAGTTCAAGAAATTCTTTACATTTCTGATTAATGAATATCTGACTGATATATTTCTTACAAAACTCAATCTGGAAGAATTCCCAGGTAACCCGTTCTTTCGGCATAACCGACACTAAAGTGTTCCACCAATAATAGGCAGAATCGCGTAACAAAGACATCGCACATTTCAAATACTCATCGGGCGTACATGACAATTCTTCGAATACACGTATAGTGTTATCGAGCCAAAATTTAGCCCGCTCAGCATCATCATTAACTGTGGCCCTGAATTCTTCGGCCCCGTGTTTTCAGATTTTATCAACAGGAGGCTTAAGTAATCTCAACGGATCACTCACTTGAGGTATACCAGGAATCGAAGATGGATTAATCGGGGGTGGAGGTTGTTGTGCAGTCGGATTAGTCCGGATATATTGAGTAAAACAATCGTTCATCATTTGGTAAAAGGCTTGTTTAGCCTCTCCCTCTTGGTTACTCGAGGTCGATCTAGAATCTACCAACTTTGTCCCTTGCGCAGGAGCATGCGCTATACTCTGAACATCATCGGCTACGACTTGATCGGGATCCATTACTATACAAAATCACATTTTCAGATGTTAGAAGTCATCACACTATCGCAGTATAAAATATGGCATGTATAGCTAGACTTATACACGTTACATTTGCCTAGAATCGACAAACCGTAGCTCTGATACCAAACAAATGTAACACCCCTAACTCATATCCGTCACCAGATTAGGGTTACGAGGTATTAACAAACATAACACAATTGAATACAATTAAAACAAATACATAATTCACAAAGTGATTTATAGAAATAAATATATAATTTACTTCATAAAATACATCAATCAAAAATGCAAAGTCAATCATCATTTTAATCTCAAATATTATCAACACAAAACCAAATTTTATTTATCAATTTCATTTATAATTACCAAAACCGTATATATATAATTTAAAAATTATTATACCTAAATCAATTTACAAAAGTCTTTCATTTTATTACCATGTAACAACGCATTTCATAGCACATTTTAAACATATATACTATTATATAAATTCAACTTCTAATCCTATGAGTTTAGCTTCCCAATAGTATAACCCTGATCAAACTCAATTCCAACAATTAAAACTTTTATAAAATTGAACATTCATTTAATCTACTTATAACATGCAGGTAAAATATTTCTAAAATTTTGCATAAATACTTTCATTTATAAGTATAATACATATATACCTATATACATAATCATATTAATCTAACTCTAACTCTAACAAACCACATAACCAAGCATAAATATATCAAGTTTCATATAATCCTAAACCACAACCAAAATATGACTAATTTATCATTCAAACCAAAACCAAATAAAACAACTAATTTAGCCACATTTACAAGGCTTTAATACAGATTTACTAGCAAAATAACAATTTCATCTAATCTTAGACTATACATGCCATAGACTCAAAAGGAACTTCAACTTAAAATACCATTATCTATCGATAGTGTAATAAGCTTTTCTGACGATCCCCGTTCTCGAACCACTTCAAAAACAATCTATAAGACAAGGAAAATAAACAGAAACAAACATAAACAGTAAGCCATTGATAGCATAGTAAGTTTTTAACAATTAAATTAAAGAATTATAACATTTTACAAGCCAATTTGTTTATATTTATATTTATAAATTCCTTGAATGCTTATAACCAAATATTTATGTTCATCAAGAACATATAACCGAATGTATATATGTTTCCCACAAATATATTTAAACTAATTTATGTTCACATCAACGCATATGTCCAAATGTATAAATAAACTTATCAAACTCTTATATTCAATGCATATACTCATCCAACGTATATATATATAAAACTGAAAACATATGTACCTATCAAATACTTTTAGCCGTATGCATATAAGTAACAAAATATAGAACCGAATACTCACAACCACATTTTTATAATTTATTACAATTTATCAATGTGATTATCTAATTCCAATTAAGACATAAATATCACTTATTCAAAATGATTCATCATTATAGTCTGTTAAGCTTGAAGCTTGAATCAGAACACTGGCATTAAGTCTGCTAGACATTAAATCTGTAAAGTTCACCGGCATTAAGCTTGCTAGACATTAAGTCTGTAAAGTTCACCGGCATTAAGCCTGCTAGGCACAGGACCTGAATATCACAAATACGAAAATAATTTCTCATATAACTCTTACTAGCATTACACATGTTCAAAACATGTGTATAATTCATGTAACATTATCCACACTTTCAAAAAATTGGCAAACCATAACTGAATCACATTTATACTTACAGTCCATACTTTTAGCTCAACTCAATAATTTTATATATACATTTATATCCATTCGAACCACATTCATCCAAAAACATATAGTTCATACTTTAAATTCATTTGAAGAATTTATACATACACGTACAACTATGTTCAGCTTCATACATTTTCATGTATATATTTCACAGCTTTAATTTAACTCAAAAACTATACATGTATATATATATATAATTGAAACTCACATATACAATATAACATACATACCTTAAATAAATTCCAAAAATTATACAAGTATATACATATATATATTGAGACTTCAAATATATATTTATAACTCCCATACTTCAAATAAAATCAGGAACCTATATATATGTATACATATATATTCGAACAATATATATATTCACACATATACCTTTCATACTTTAATTAAATTCAACTTATATTTTTTTTATCACAGCTTATTAAGAATATAAATCATATACATGTATATATGCTGATATAAACACATTAAATTGCTAATAGACTTACCTTGGACGATGAAAAATCGAAGTCGGACAATTATTCGACTACTTTGGCTTTTCCCCGATCTAACTTCGATTTCTTTTTTCTCGATCTAAATATATTCAAAATGAGCTAGTTTAATCATTATCACATTCAATTTAGTCCAAAAACACATTAATGGGCAACTTACCATTTTGCCCCTGACATTTACACTTTTTGCAATTTAGTCCCTATTGCATAAAACATAAAATACACAAAATTTTCCCACACTATGCTAGGGTCGAATTTTCATATACTTCATACAAATCCACACATTTCTTTTATTTCACATTTTAATCCCTAAAAAATTTATTTTCACAATTTAACCCTATTTACTCAATTTCACCAAAAATTCAAAGATAAAACATATTAATCTAACACCTAACTTTCATATTTCATCAACTAATATCACAAAGCTCAAGCATTCATCAATGGCATATTTCAAAATCATCGACAATTCACCAAATTAAGACATGGGTTTTGAAGTATTCAAAACAACGATCTTAAAAAAGTAAAAATTATCAAAAACCGAAACAATTTCATACCTTAATCAAGCTAGTAAAGTGTTGAATCACTAATAAGCTTTAATGGTTTTCTTCTTTGTTCATTTCGGCTAAGAAAGATGATGAAAATGGCCATTTTTTTATGTTTTAACATAACATATATTATTTATTTGTTATTATACTTATTTAACCTTTATTAATTAATTTAACAAACATATAATATAAGGGTAATGTTGACTATTGCCACCCACTATCTTATTTTTGGTCTTATTGCACCTTTAAACCTCCCATTTAAAAAGACAACAACAATTAGGTGCTTTTAGATCTAACCCCTAAATTTTCATTTAACGCGATTAAGTTATTTTTCTTAATCGGTCATTCAAACGATAAAATTTAAACACAGAAATTTCACACAATCAAATTCACACATAATAAACACACAAAATAATATTAAAATATTTTTCTGACTCAGTTTCGTGGTCCCAAAGACACTATGTCCGATTAGGATCAAAATCGGGTTGTTACATTGATGGAAATATCAAAACAGAATAAAGGAATAAAAAATCAAATCCCTTCCTCTTGCACCATCACTAATGTGAAAATAAGAAAATAGAAAGAAAGAGTATCTCAAAAGTCTTGATACGAAATTTCTGGTTTCATGAATAGTTTTAATGTAAAATAAACTCACCTTAAATTTTGCTTCAATTAAAACAAATATTTGAAGTTGAAAGAGTAAGAAAACTTGAGAGAATTTTGGTGTAGCAAAAACATGCAAATCGTGAAAATGATGTGAAACAAATGTACCCTCCTACCGATTTTAGAAAAAGGGAATTTTTTCCATTAAGGGCTTGAAATATTTACAACATAAGGAGATCTAATGTGCTAAACAAAACTTTCTAATACTCATGCATTAACCCCTCTAATTTTAGTAACCTTACAATCTAGTCCAAAAGCCTTAATTCCTAAAGTCTCTAATTAAACCCCTTAATAATCTCTTGTTTGACTTCCCAGAATGGCTCGATTTAAGAAACCTAGCTCAAAATTGAATTTTCTGGCATTAAAGAAAATTAGTTTTTTACATATGTAGCACACTCAAAATTATCAATACAACATCTCGTACTATTTCAAAAACGGATACAAAGAAGAACTGAGGAATTTCATAAATGAGTAAGCTAAAGACAAATCACAAAGAATAATTTGACATTGAAAACGGAAATCAATGCCACAATTGTGAATCTGAAAAGTTGGAAAAACCAAATCATAAATTTTAAAAAAGTATGACTAAAGTGCAATTTGACCTAGTAGAGAAAATGTGATTATTTGGTATGAGAATGAAATGAAATATGTATTAGTATGATGAAAGCCATTGTTGGGCTAAATTGAATAAGAGTGGAAAGTATAGGGTCCAAATGACAATTTTACCATTTTCACTGTAAAAGGGCGGAAAAGTGTAATTCTTATCATTTTTGAATTAATATTAGAGTATAAGTATGATTTATAAATTTTGGATATGTTAAATGTTAAGTCTAATGTGAAGTGTGATAAATAGGTAAAAGTAACTAAAGTGCAAATTTTCCTTATATGGCCTTTTGGTCATTTTACGCAAAATTTATATTAAAATATTATTTGAAGAGATATTATATTTGTTTAGATTAATTTTGAGCCATTGGATGTGATGAAAGCATGGTGATTTAATGTGGACCACAAGTTTTAAGTTGAACTTTTACTTGACCTTAACTTGATAATTTTTAATGTATTAAAAAAAAGGAAAAAAATTCACCATTTTTCTTCTCATTATCAGCGAAACCCCCTAGGCTTGAAGGAAGAGTTTTTCCTTTCCATTTTTCTCACATTTTCTTCAAATTAAACACAAATTTCTTCAATCCACTTTGAGTTATTAACAAAATCAAGGAGAAATCACCTTCTAAGCATACTTTCATCATCAATCTCCCCATAAAAGCTTAGGTTTTATATGCTGGTTAGAGAGAGAAAGCTTCTAATAAAAAGAATAAGAAATGATGGAAAGTGAGCTTCCATGCACGGGAAAAGAGAATTCAAGTGTTAGAAAGCTTAGTTTTGGGTTTAAGTTCATCCAAGAGGTAAGTGCCCTTGGATTTGCTAACTTCCCTCGTTAATAGGATTATGAAAATTGGTAATTAGTTTAATAAATGACCAAAATAATTATTGTATATTGGAATAAGAGTAAGTATGATTTCATGTGTTGCGATGATTGTGAAGAAAATGATAATATTAGTTAAAAATTTCCTTAGAATATATGAAAATAAAATTTGTAATAGAATTTGAATACTTGAGTGTCATGGCATGATTTTTTTTTTGTGGAAATGAACATTTGTGTTAATATGACATTTTAAAATAAGGTAGTCACGTGAAATTTGAAATACGACTTACTTTGATAAGAAAGAAGTAAGGAAATGAGTAGTGATATGTTATGAAAATTAAATTGCTTAATAAGCATTTATTTGTGAATTAATTTGTCGGTATTTCAAGTATTAAATGATAAATTGTATAAAAGTGTGTGATATGGCGACATGGTCACCTAATAAGTAATCATGTAAATTAAGAAAAGAGGATGACTTATGCCATTTGTGGAATGATTTGATTTGGTAATTGCATATGTAAATATGTGAAGCATTGTGTGGTGATATGGGTCACTTAGGTGACAATGTGATCATGTGGATGAGTATAGGTGATGATTGGGTGCCAATAAGCACCAAAATGTAATGCGTGTGAAATATAAGTTTTGTTGTGTCCTTTTGAAACCCTGATAACATTTTATGACATGTAATTATGTGAACTATTAAATATTAAATTGATTAATAAGATGAAATCTCTTATGAGCTTGGTAGATTAGCTAAGATATAATTGGCATGTCATAGGAATTAGATGCAACTTGTATGGGTATGTGTGTGTAGAGTTATGTTCTGATGCCTTATGGCATAGCACGTTTGTGTTGTTAGTGTGTTTGGAGGATATGCAATTATAGTGCAATTTTTATGTAGATCTTTGGTGTTTGTGGCTAGGACACCTCGAGTGCATTATCTTGGTGTGTGTGACTGGGGCACCTCTAGTGCAATATCTTGGTGTGTTTGGATGGAGTTTTGCATATCTGAATCATTCTTACTAAAGCTACAAAGGGCTATAAAATCAAATCTGATATTAAGTTAGATTGGAATGTTGGGAATAAGAAGTGAGCTTAGTCCACAATAAATTCAGTTTACGAACTCGTAAATGTTTAGAAAATATGAACTAATCTATCTAAGATATGAAGTGAAATCTTTAACAAAGACTCTAAATTGAAAGGTTAACTGAATACGTGAGAGAAATAATTAAGTTGTAACAAAGATAGTGAATGTTGAAGTAAATTAGTTACAGATAAAGAATGTTTAAAGAAAAATATATTTGTAACAAGGTTAATAAAGATTGAGTCAACAAAAATGTGATATTTTTTATATTTTGTTATAAATAGGTGTTGTGCTTAATAATATGATAACAACAAATATATGAATAAAAATTTGACATTAATGTGTCATTGGTACAATAAAAAAACGTGATTAAAAATCGTTAGAATAAGCTCTTTGAAATGAGAATAACATGAAATTATTAAATTGAATAAACATTTTTCATGAAACAATCGCACCCAATGTTTTCATATAAAATCAAACATAAAATCACAATACACACGAGAAAAAGAGCTCAGACAAATAGAAAAATAACACGTGGAGCAACTAATACACCCTGTTAATTTCTTACATACCTAATGCCAACTTTTCATGAAGCCTAAGCGTGAAGTCATTTTCACCTTCACTACAGAACAATATAAGACGGAAATATATAAATATTTAACAATTAAACGATTGAATCCCCAGGATTCAAGATTCAAACCTTCATATATAGCTTTCAGAAAAACAAAATCTTATGTAGTTATAGACTAACACAACATACCATATGAGTGTTCAAGAATCAACCTTCATACATAGCTTTCAAAAATTAACACAAAATCCCTCAAAAAAAAAACACAAAATATCGCATTTGTTTAACCTTCATATGTAGTTATTAATTAACACTACCGTAGTATTAGTGTTTGAGACTTTGAGACATTTAATAGTTTTTATTTTATTTATATTTATTCTCTTGTTTAAAAAAGAAAGTGAATTGGGAAGTTCAAAAAGAAAGTTTTTACAAGGAATCATTTGGGCATAGCCAAATACAAGTGAATTGAAGGTAATAAACAAGATACAGATAAACCCCTTGATAGGAAAAGAGCTAGTTCACCTGCCCCAATAAGCTATAATTAGTACAAAATTTACATATCAAGGTTAAAGCAAAAGGAACGCATTGCTTGCCGCTACATGTGGCTCCCTATACCTCAAAGAAAAGACGTAGAGATCCTAATATCAGAAACAAGAAATTCCCCAACACAGTCGCTCAGCTTTGCAAAATTTGATCAGAAAATTCTGCAACTTCATCATACCACTCAAAACAAGAGTCTGTCCGAGTAAGGAACTCGACCCATACAAGCCAAATCATGATATAAATATATATAAATATTATATATATATTTATATACATATGCAGGCATGTCAAAGGCTCTCCCCAGTTACTTTTTCCTCTCCTATGTCCGCTGTGGGTAATGCACCTAAAGAACGCATCTCTTCACTCAAATCCCAATGAATGTACTTTTGATGTATAAAAGACATTCAATTCAGTGTTCTTGACCACCTGCATGGAAATCATAACACAGTAAGATTCTTCCGCCCATACTCTAAAAGCTGACTCGAGAGCAATTAGAAGATACAAACATTATCCAAATCAAAGAAATATGTTGACATACCCCAAATAGAACCCCAAAATAAACTATGGTATAGCCGGTTGTAACTTAAAATCTAACAGAATTTTAACACTTGCAAAACTATTGGATTATTCTTCAGAAACGTGGCTCATCTATTTGCCCAGACAGATAGTCAAAACCTTTTTTCTTTTTGTTTGAAAAAAGATCGTCAAAACTGCCCCACAGCAACTATACAATATAATATATGTCTGTGTGCGTGTTAATATGGGCATCCATCTGCCACAGTTTTTACACGAACCAGACATTTACACAATTATATGATTAAACATTAAGTATAGTGCGTTACTAGGTGTGACTGCAAACTAAGTAGCATCTTTACATCATACAAAAATGTAAAGATTACTTCAAAACTTACCTTCATCATTGAGATCTACAGAAAAATTCACAAGCTCTTGGTTGTCAGCTGAGCTATAAAATGCATGTGGCACTCCAGACTGTGGTGGAGAACTTGTTCTGCTCTGGTTTGTTTGTCCATTTAAGTAGTGAGCTCTTATCTGATGGTTCAGGTACATCTCCGAGCTAGACAAAGTTTGTCCTGCATTTTTCCTGCCTTTAAAGAATCTTCCCCTAACAGAAGAATAATCCATAAATATATTCTAAGGGTTAATACATGTAATCCAGAAATATATTCTAAGGGTTAATACATGAATAGGTGATTGAAGTATACCCCTTTTGTGAATTGGGACCTAAAGAAAAAAAATTCTCAGTTAAGTACCCAAATGTGTATCTCTGTCAAGTTACTCAAGTGGCTAACATCATTACATAATGCCAACGTAGGTCTAATAATAGAAGGTCGTCTGCCAAAATCAATGCCATATCAGCATTTCCAGGCCAACAAACTATTTTTCAAATTTCAAAATAATAAGCTAAAAACTTAGAATTAAAAAATCAATAAAAATTCAAGGGAAAAAAGGAGAGAAAGGGCCAATCTGCCATGGGTCTGCTTCGAGATAACAAGATTGGCAGCAGGCTGGGGAAGAGAAGAGGAAGAGAAAAATGAGGAAGATAGAGGGCAAGGCAGCAGTACCAGCTGACTAATCACCGGTATACCTTGGGCTGGCCAGCACCCCCTCCCCCTTCTCTCCCTCTCTCTCTCTAATTCCTTCTTTTTTCCTGATTCTCCTCTTTTAATTTTCTTTTCAAAAATTCAAAGAATTAAAATAGTTTAATCCAAAACAGAAATTAAATTTGTTATGTTTTCTAATTCAAAAGAGTGAAACTAAGATAAAAAAAATCATTTTTAAAATAAAATATTTTAAAAATGCTGACATGACATTTCTAACTAATAAAATTACCATGTCTCGCATTTTTATACTGTTCAAAAACTAGCATGTCTTTAAAACATTTATAGTAGCAAGTGACGGAAGTAAATTTTGGATACTTAATTGTAATATTTTTTCTTTTTGTTCAGATACCAAATTGTGCAAAATGATATAGCTCTGCTGATTTGTAAATTGAGATTAGAAGTAAATTCGGCAAGGGATGTCTTAGCTGGTATAGATACCTGTCTTTTCGCTTTTCAAGATATCGCTGCAATGATACTTTTCTGCTCACCTGTCCATCTACATCTTCAAACCGAGCAACAAGTGTTACAACAGGAAATAAAGAGCCAATAATGGTATATTATCAAACAGTAAAAAATAATTTTTACTTTCCCAATGGCCCAATCATCAATAAAGTATCATGAAGACCCCAAGGCACTGACATTTTCGAGGAGCCATTTGGATATGCTTTTCTAGAGTTTATTTAGCGACAAAAACTAACAAGATCATGAACTTTCTTTTACATGTTGCATAAATAAAAAGGTGGGAACTAAACTCTAGAACAACAGAACTAAGCTTTTTAATGATGACATATAAGTTAGGATCAGTCTCTATGTATCTTGGTAGCAAATCTTTGGCCATGTACATTCTTCTAAAATTTTATCTATAACCAAATAAATAATAGCTCAGCCAATAGGTAAAGTTTATGGTAGATAAAATATAGAGTTTTATCTCCTTGGCAATTTCTCCACATTTGAATTAATTATAATATCATGATAACGGACTGCTCGTCTGGACCCTATCATTTGGCTGCAAAATATAGCCAATGAAATTCAAAACTCCATTTCTATTATTTATGTAGAGAATGTTTACACTAAGAAACAAGAGTTATGAAGCATTTGCATATTATAGAACACTAAATCAGAACAATAAATGAAGAAAAGAAAATACCATACCAGAATCACGACTGATGTTTGCTTTTCCCCTAAACTGCTGCTGATATTCTGTCATCTTCTCTGTGAAGGCAAAATGTAATCACAACCACTAAATTATCAACAAGTTACTAAATCAGCAATAAGATTAAAAATTAAAAAGAAAAATAAAGAAGGGAAAACTTTCAACCAGGAAATGTTATTGGAATTAACTAAATCTCAGCATTCAAGTATGTGCCACTGTCATGCCAATAGTCTATTTTCTGTTTAGTATATCTAAAACACTTATACACAGCATCTAGCTCTTAATACATATATGATCTCTTAATATATATACGATTGAAAGGAAGTTATACAACCTACAAAAAGCATGCCTAGTGGAAATTATTAAAAAAAGATGAAAAGTTAGTTTCCTTCTATAAAGATAACAAAGACATATGTTTCAAGTGCAAAAAGAAATGGCAATCCAGTCCAAACATCGGTACCAACCAATGTCTGAGTTCTCTTTTCCATTAACTTAAATGCTGCTACAGTTCAATTGCAGCATAGATGTTTAACAATACCATTATTTGCTTCATCGCAATAGCCAAATAGAGTAATTCATTTATCCATTTGAAGACACTAACCAGTGTGCATGATATGAGAATTCAAGTTCAAAGCAATAGATGAAGTAAGGTCGTTTTTGTCTTCGGCTTCTTGTACATGACCCAGAAAGGACCTAAAGGCGCCATTTTGATTACATAGATTGCCCTGAGGAAAATCAATAGGAGAAGCTGCCAGGTGCATGATTGCTCGTGCCTGCAAAACCATATTTCGATACATTGGAAGAAGGCCAACATGCTATTATTGTTCTCCAGGTATATATCCACAGAAAGAGGAAGCTTCATTACCTTAGCAAGTGGTACACCATCGTACACATTGATCTTTCCACAGTAAAAAATTGTCATTTGCCCACCCAACTCATTTGTTTCACATTGACTTCTGCCAGGCAATTTTGAATACTCCCGTGGAGAGCCTAAACTGAAGAAAACAAAGAAGAGTATACAACTATAAGTTTTCACCGTAAATCTAAATTGAAAACAATTAGCACACCTATTCACAAATAGAAATATAATATATTTGCATATATATCAAACAAGCAAGTTGTTAACTGTTTGCCTTGACCATATTATCCGCGTTAGGGCAATATCCACTCAATGTACAAAACCAAACTCTCACCACTTAACATTCTATAGGTCAATGCAATTTCCATAGATCAACGGAAGGTAAAGATAATAGCACAGTGCTTCACACCAAAGATGAACTATCCTAAACCGAAAGAAATATTAGAGAGAGTCCGTCAATATTATTCCTTTTGAAAACCCAATTAGCATTGCATCACTGTTTAAAAGATATAAATAAATAAATTGATTATATATCCAAGTCCATCAATAACAAAGGAATTAGATAAAAACCACAATTCGAAGTAGTAATAGGAAATTGAAATTAAACCTAGGCGAAAGAGTCTTGTCATCCGTGTCACCGCCCTGACAATTCATCTGCACCACCGGAGCAGCTTTCAAAGAAAGATCTTTTTGGCCGTACAGGCTTTCTTCTTCTCCAAAGACTGCTTCTTTTACTGACTCACCAGAATTGGAAGCTACCTAAACAGAGCATTCCAAGATCATTATCCATTTATCCAAATAACAAAGTGAAGCAAACAGAACCCAGAAAAGTGGCTTAAGAAGAAATAAGAGTGAAATAAGACGCGCCACCGCATTTTGCGGAGGAAAATGTGACGGTGGTGGACAAACAAGGATTTTCCGGCGAGCTCCGGCGCCGGAATCTTCGTTGCTTTCCAACAACGCCTTGAACGAAATCACTTGCTGGATCGCCTGCGATTTGTTCCATGACGGCCTACGCATTCCTGTAACGCACGTGTCAATGTTTACATATTACATTTTTTTTTTGGCTGTCCCTCCTTGTTTCCCAGTATTCTGGATACGGTTAAGAAAATACGGAGACCAAGAAAGGGCAAAAGCAGAAGTAAAAGAAGATCAAAAAAAAAAAATCAAAAGCACCTTTTTCTTTGAGGAATTTGCGACAGTCTTCGCGAGTGAGTTGAGAAATGTCTTCTTCGGTTAGTTGGCTGAGGGGTTTATCAAGTATCGAACTGAACGACGCTGTTGTAGTCGCCGTCGTCGTTACCCCAGCCTCCATCTAATCGTCGCCACAAATCCACCACAGTGGCAACTCAGGTAACTACAGGGAACTCGAAGGCCAAATTTTTACTACTAAATGGGCGGACGCCGCAACAAGCAATTTTACAGGAGAAAATTGGGCTTCAGTGAGGCGAGCTTTGGTATATATTGGAAGATTTTGAGGCGCGGTCAAGCACTCTAAGATGCGATTCAATAGAGATATAGCTGTAACAAAATAGCGTTAGTTGGATCTTGAAATTGTTAAAACACTCGTTCTACAAGACTCATTCTTTTTTACCTACAATATCATTATTATAAGGTGTTGTTGGACTACTTTCAAATTTAAGATAAAAATAATAAAATAAATATTTAAAACCCTTTAGTTTAACTAAAAGTTATACCGAGTATTTAAAACTCTTTTGTTTAACTTAGGATTATACGAGCAGAGAAAGATAAAAGTTTTATTAAGAATTAGAATTTCCTTAACCTCACCTCCCCTCAAATACGGGCCTTGTACCGCTCAATGCCACTCCATGAACGGAGGCTTGAGCGTTACTCTCAACTTCATCGAAGTTAGCTCGATTGGATGTCATTGCTATAAGAAAACATCTTTTAAAACAGTTAGGAGATATCACACTATCACAAGTTATATAATAGCATGTATAGCTACACTCATACGCGGTATGTTCAATCCGAGAATCGACTAAACCGTAGCTCTGATACCAATAAGTGTAATACTCCTAACCCGTATTCGTCACCGAACTAGGGTTATAGAGCATTACCGGAGTTTTCAATTCAAAAGAACACAAATATCAAACATTTCAAATCATATCAATATTCATATCAAAACCAATTCAAAACATACATATCGTCCCTTATACGAGCCCTCGAAGCCCTAAAAACACATTAAAAACAAGTCAGGACTAAATCAGAAACTCATAAAATTTTTCAAAAAATAGTGAAAATTCTCAATACTATAGGGGTCACATGCCCATGTGGCCAGGCCGTATGAAAATTTGAAATAGGAATACACGGCTGTGTCCTAGCTCGTATTCGTGCCCGTGTAACTCATTGACTTAGGTCACACGGCCAAGCCACACGCCCGTGTGTCAGGCCGTGTACCCTTCAAAATAACCTCACACGCCCGTGTACTAGGCCGTGTAACAACCTGACTTGCAACCCTTTGAAAGCTACAAGGGACACACGACCGTGTCGCCTGGCCGTGTGTCACACACGGCTAAGACACACGTCCATGTCTCTGCCCGTGTAGACGAAAAATATGTCATTTTCAGGCAATTTTTCTCACCCAACCTAGCATGTACCTAAAATCACTTTGCACCTATAAACAAGCCTTCAAAAATGCACCAAAACCATGCATAATCAAGCATTTCAATTAAGGTATAAAAGCATACAACCAATATGCCCATTGGGCACTTCAAACTCAGCATATAAACATGTACAATTATAAATACAAATTGGTCAAAATTTCACTAATGCTTAGCTAAGTTTATACCATATTGTACCATTTAGTTTACCTATCAATTCCATACCAAAAGGTACCAAATGTACCATTCAACAACTAGCACTAATAACCATTCATAACATTTATAACAAAAGTATCAAAACACCATATTTAAACATATCACAAGACCATTTATACATGCATTTTAATTTACCATTTCTTTTTCAATCATTCAACCATATTAAGCTAAAACATCATCCACTTAAAGGCTGAATATATACATACCAAAACTAAATCCATATACTTAAAATGCCACAAACACAAGCCAAAACCAATGGTTACTTTATCAACCAAAATACCAATACATGCCATTATAACCAAACTTAGAAACATCCAAAAGTACTGATATAGCCGATGGATAGTGTGATATCACTCTAACAAGCTTCCAACCCAAACGAGCTTTCAATTCACTATAAAACACGAAAAATAACACAGAGTAAGCATAAAATGCTTAGTAAGTTCGTATAATGTAAAACACAACTTACCATTTCAACACATAATAAGTAAGCTATTCATGGCATAAACCAACCACAACTTGGCCAAAGCCTAAGCATGTACACCAAACATGTTAGCCATTTAATCATATAACATAGGCAATATAATCATTGATGAGCACAACATTTAATCATGTATCATATGCATATATCATCCATTTCAACTCTCGATATACCATGTATCACCACTTCAATAAAATTCACATGTGTCCATGTTTTAGTTCGTATCAAACTCTTACCACTTTCTTTCAGATCATGCCTGTTAAATCATTTAGAATACTGTTAGATACCTGAGATAACTCACACATAGTGTGTTAGATCATATAATTGTAATCCATAAACTTCTGTACATGTATGCTCACACGAGCTGTGAATCAGAATGCTCACACGAGCTATGAAAATAGGTCTGCTCACATGAGTTGTGGAGTATCCACAACAAATGCCAGACATCAGCCATCGGTAAGACGTTTAGGACCAATACCCAAATCATGTAAACCCTAATGACATGTCATTTGTATCCTATGAATTCCTAAGGTTCAAATAGAGCTCAGTAGCCGTCGTAATATCGTTGGATACGCAATCAATATATATATGGCAATTCACAATACATGTATAATTCAACTCAAAACATATAAGTACAATTTAATTACACGAACTTACCTCGATAATTAAACGTAGATACGAAGGCGACTAATCCGAAACTTTATCTTTGCCCCGTTCTAAAGTAGTACGAGGTTTCTCTTGATCTAAACGGATAAATTTAGCTCAATTCAATAATTGTTCTATTAATTTAACCCAAATTCATATTTTAGCAAAATTACAATTTTTCCCTTATACTTTTGATTTCTTTTCAATTTAGTCCCTAGCTCATAAATATGGAAATTCATGCAATTTTCTCATGACCCAACATACCGAATATCATATAGGTCCCTAGAAAACCCTATATTTCATTTATTTCATAATTCCACTATGTATAAATTTCTATTTTTCAATTTAATCCTTATTTGACAATTTCACCAAAAATCACTTAACAAAAGTTGTTTATCTATAAACAACTAACTATTTTCTTCTATAAATCATAAAAACTCATACACATTTATTCATGGAAAAAATTTAATTGTTTAACAGTTTCACAATTAGTCCTCGGGCTAGCTAGATTAAGCTACAACGATCCCGAAAACATAGAAATAATTAAAAACGGGATGAAAATTCACTCACATGCTAGGATTTTATGCAACCAAATGGAAGAACCCTAAATAGCTTGTTTTCTACTTCAATTTTCGGTGAATAACACATTGGAGAAGATGAGAAAATTTTTGGATTTATTTAATTTAGCATTAATAACCTATTTACTTTTAAAACCTTTAAAAACATTACAAATTTCACTTATACCAAGCCATCATATTCCACTATCAACATTTATGGTCTAATTACCACATAAGGACTCATACTTTAAGGTTCTATAGCTATTTAGTGCATTTAGCTACTAGAACTCAACTTTTTCATTTTACGCGATTTAGTCCTTTTTATCAAATTAAGCATTCAAACAGTAAAATTTCTAAACGAAATTTTTATACAGTACTACTATCATGTTGTAGATAATAAAATAATAATAAAATAAATATTTCAATGTTGAACTTGTGGTCCCAAAATCATTATTTCAATTTCACTGAAAACGGGCTATTAATGCGACGGAGCACCGTAAGCTGCCACATGAGATAAAATTTATCTAATATTCTAAGGTAGGTTTAAAAAGCAGTCCAATAGAGGTATAGCAGCAACGAACTAGCGATAGTGGCATCTTGAAATTATAAAACACCTTACTCTTTTTTACTTACAGTGTCATTACAAGGTATTAGCGGAGCACTTTTAAACTTAAGACAAAAATTATCTTTTATAAAAATATTTATTTCGCAATATTTTATGGACATATTATCAAATCATAAAATGAATATTTAAAACTCTTTAGCTTAACTTAAAGTTATACGAAGTATTTAAATCTCCTTTGTTTAACCCAGGATTATACAGGTAGAGAAAGATAAAAGTTCTGGTAAGAATTAAAACTTAAATAACCAAAATAAAATTATAGAAATAAGATGCAATCAATTTGGAGACTTTAAAATCATATTAAAACCAATTAAAATAATTTTTAAGGTGATTATAGGTGTTTGAGGTTGAGTATGAACTTCGGCAAGCTTAAAACAAATATAATAGCGCAGGAGCTTTGTCTAGGGATAGGTATTGATATTTATTTATTTTTGTTCTTTTTGGAAGATTTTGAGCCGCGAGGAAGCACCCTAAGCTGCCACGTGAGATAAAAATTTTCTAATATTCTAAGATAGGTTAAAAAAAAGGTCTAGTATAGGCATACTGCTAGCGAAATAGCATTCGTGGAATCTTGAAATTGTAAAACACCTCACACTTTTTTACCTACAAATCATTACAAGGTGTTATCGGAACACTTTTAATCTTAAGACAAAATTTTTATTTTATAAAAATATTAATTTCGCAATCTGTTATGGACATTATCAAATCATAAAACTAATATTTAAAAATCTTTAGCTTAACTCAAAGTTATACTGAGTATTTGAAGTTCATTTGCTTAACTAAGGGTTATATAGGTAGAGAAAGATAAATGTTTTGCTAAGAATTAAAACTTAAATAACCTAAATAAAATTATAGAAATAAGATAGAGTCAATTTGGAGACTTTAAAATCATATTAAAGCCATTTAAAATAATTTTTCAGGTGATTGGAAGTATCTAAGGTTGAGTATGAACTTCGGCTAGCTCAAAACGACCAAAACAACGCATGAGCTTTGTCTAGGAGATATGTATTGATATTTATTTTTGTTAATTTTTTAGAAGATTTTCAGCTGCGATGAAGCACCATAACCTCCCACATGAGATAATTTTTTTCAAATATCCTAAGATAGGTTAAAAAGGCAGTCCAATAGAGGTATAGCGGCAGCGAACTAGCGATACTAACATCTTGAAATTGTAAAACACCTTACTATTTTTTAACTACAGTATCATTATAAGGTGTTATTGGAGCAATTTTAAATTTAAGACAAAATATTTCTTTTATAAAAATATTTATTTTGCAATATTTTATGGACATTATCAAATCATAAAACAAATATTTAGAACCCTTTATCTTAACTCAAAGTTATACAGAGCATTTAAAGCTCATTTATTTAACTCAATATTATACAGGTAGAGAAAAATAAAAGTTCTTCTAAGAATTAAAACTTAAATAACCTAAATAAAATTATAGAAATAAGATAGATTCAATTTGGAGACTTTAACATCATATTAAAATCATTTAAAAATATTTTTCAGGTGATCGGAGATGTCTGAGGTTGAGTATGAACTTCGGTGAGCTCAAAACGACCAAAACAACGCAGGAGCTTTGTCCAGGGGATAGGTATTGATATTTATTTTTGTTCTTTTTTTGAAGATTTTGAGCCGTGACAAAGCACCCTAAGGTGCAACGTGAGATAAAAAATTTCTAATATTCTAAGATAGGTTAAAAAATTGGTCCAGTAGAGGCATAGCGGCAGTGGAATAGTGGTAGTGGAATCTTGAAATTTTAAAACACCTCACTCCTTTTTACCTAAAGTATCATTACAATGTGTTATCAGAGTACTTTTAAACTTAAGACAAAATTTTCTTTTATAAAGATATTTATTTCGGAATATTTTATGGACATTATCAAATCATAAAACGAATATTTAAACCTCTTTAACTACTCAAAGTTATACTAAGTATTTAAAGCTCCTTTGCTTAACTCAGGGTTATATGAGTTTAGAAAAATAAAATTTTTGCTAAGAATTAAAACTTAAATAACCTCAATAAAATTATAAATCTAAGAAAGAATCAATTTGGAGACTTTAAAATCATATTAAAACCATTTAAAATCATTTTTAAGGTGATTGTAGGTGTCTAAGGTTGGGCATGAATTTCAGCTAGCTTAAAACAACCAAACAATGTAGGAGCTTTGTTCAGGAGATAGGTATTGGTACTTATTTATTTTTATTCTTTTTTGGAAGATTTTGAGACATGGAGAAGTACTCTATTGCCACATAAGATAAAAAAAATTTTCTAATATTCTAAAATAGGTAAAAAAAAAAGAAGTAGTGGTCCAGTAGAGGTATACCGACAACGGAATAACTGTAGTGACATCTTGAAATTGTAAAACACCTCACTCTTTTTACCTACAGTATCATTACAAGGTGTTATTGGAGCACATTTAAACATAAGACAAATTTTCTTTTATAAAAATATTTATTTCACTATATTTTATGGACATTATTAAATCATAAAACGAATATTTAAAACTCTTCATCTTAAATCAAAGTTATATGGAGTATTTGAAGCTCATTTGCTTAACTCAAGGTTATATAGGTAGAGAAAGATAAATGTTTTGCTAAGAATTAAAACTTAAATAACCAAAATCAAATTCTAGATATAAGATGGAATTAATTTGAGGACTTTAAAATCATATTAAAACCATTTAAAATTAGTTTTCAAGTGATTGGAAGTATCTAAGGTTGAGTATGAACTTCGGCGATCTCAAAACAACCAAACCAACCCATGAGCTTTGTCTAGGTGATATGTATTGATATTTATTTTTGTTCTTTCTTCGAAGATATTTAACCGTTACAAAGCACCATAAGCTGCCACGTGAGATGATTTTGTTTTTCAAATGTTCTAAGATAGGTTAAAAAAGCAGTCCAATAGGGGTATAGTGGCAGCGAACTAGCGGTACTGGCATCTTGAAATTGTAAAAAACTTACTCTTTTTTACCTACAATATCATTACAAGGGGTTATCGGAGCACTTTTAAACTTAAGAAAAAAATTTATTTTATAAAAGTATTTATTTTGAAGTATTTTATGGACATTATCAAATCATAAAATAAATATTGAAAACTTTTTATTTTAACTCAAAGTTATACGTAGTATTTAAAGCTCCTTTATTTAACTCAAGATTATACAGGTAGAGAAAGATAAAAGTTTTGCTAAGAATTGAAACTTAAATAACCTAAATAAAATTATATGTAATACCCCCACCCGTATTCGTCGCCGAAATAGGGTATGAGGTATTACTAGATTTTACCGAATAAATTTTTCGTTATTACGAGTTAAATACTATTCATTTATCGAAACATGTCATGACGTCCCTTGGATGGACCTCCGAAGCCTAAAACATACATCGAGACCAAATCGGGATTAAATCAAAACCATAATAATTTTTTCGTAAAATCTCAAAGTTTTTTTTATGAACTCAATATAACCCCTTTATAAATATCTAATCTTCCCTGCAATTTTAAACCGAGACCAATCCAACACAACCAATCAATTTCAACATATTTTCAAGATAGATTTAGCATATTCATAAGATAACCTCATCACATACCAAAACCAAAATTTGTTAGTCATACCAATGGCTAACCATACATTCATTTCACATTAACATTTACTTTACTAGCTTATACATGCCATTGATTTCCAAAATAAAGTTTCTTTATATACTGAGATCTTGAGGTTGATAGTGTGATGTGTCTCCGACCAAATCCAACCTCCGAGCTCTTAACACTATAACACAGGAGAAAAGGAAACGGGGTAAGCACTTTGTGCTTAGTAAGCTCATGTAACAAGAATTATACTTACCTAATATTTTCAATACAATGCAATAAACATTCATACATCCATTCAATGCATTATTCCCTTAACATGCACAAACTCAACATTCAAGTTAGTTCAATAATTTCCATGTATCAATAATATATATACCATGATTGATGAGTTCATCAATTTCATGATTTCCATTCCCTTGTTATTTTTCCATATTTATCCCATTGAACTACTTGGAATTTCGATGGATTTTCAGGGTACACCTAACTGTACAAATCCGAGTCTGTCAATTCATATTCATGTGTGCACATTTCCATTTCAGATAGCACACTCCCACGAACCTCATCCTTACAGCGGGATTACCAGTCCAGGCTAAATCCCCTATAATATAAACTCATAGAGTATTGTCGGGATTACCAGTCCAAGCTAAATCCCTTGCAATGACAATTACTGTAATGAGCTTGGATCTGAATTACCAGTCTAGGCTAAATTCAGACCCTAATTCGGATTACCCATTCGGGCTAAATCCATTTTCCACATATTCTTTGGGAGGGCTATATCAGGATAGGATCACCCATCCGGGCTAGATCCTTTTTACCGTCAATTCCTTTTCAAAGATCCATCGAATTTTCCTTCCATTGAATCGAGATTTCTTCCCCTTTTTATCAAATATATCGATGTTTCATCAATTTTCATACAATGAACATTCAAATCATATTCACATCAATAACAAACATTTCAAGCATTTAAGAATATAATTCAAGTTACACGAACTTACCTCGATACTTGTTTGTATGTAAAAAAAATCTACTAATCCCGAACTTTTTTTTCCTCAATCTAGCTTCGTATTTGAATTTTTTGGATTTAAATAAAAAAATTTAATCATTAATTTAATACATTTCATGTTCATATGTAACATTCTCTATAATCTCATTATTATTTATAGTTCATTCAGAGCTGTCTCCTTGAGTTATAGTCACTAAATTATTTATATCTTGAGTTACGAAACTCCAAATTAAGATCCGCTTATTTTCCCTCAAACTAGACTCACATATCTTCTTACCATAAAATTTTCAAAATTTTTGGTTTAGCCAATAAGTACAGTTTATTCTTTAAAGTCATCCCTATTTTGTTGTCTAACAGTTTTGACCCTTCTTCACTAAAAATTAATTATCTCCTCATACAGGATTCAGATTGTAACACCCCTTACCCGAGACTTTTTCCGGAGTCGAGCATGAGGTGTTACTTGACTTAACTTAAAAGTTTAGAGCATAAAAATTTACTTTTAAAAGTTATTTCACTGTTCATAATAAGGTTGTCCACCTGCGCAACAGTTACTAAATTAATTATAACTCGAGCTACAAAACTTTAAATTTAGATCTACAAATTTTCCCTGAAACTAGACTCATATATATTTTTACCATAAAATTTTCAGAATTTTTGGTTCAGCAAATTATGATAGTTTATTAGTTAAAGTCTCCCCTGTTTCACTGATTGACTGTCCTGGCTCTCGTCACTAAAATTCAATTATCTCATTGTACAGACTTCATATAGTGTTTTCACTTGTTTCTACAGAAAATAGACTCAATAAGGAATCTAGAAATATAAATTACAACTCATAAATATTTTTGTACAAGTTTTAATTATTTTCCAAAGTCAGAACAGAGAATTCTGAAAACCACTTTGCCCTTGTCTAACTAAAATGCAAATATCTCAGAATACATAATTACTTTGTCTACACCATTATATTTCTATGAAAATAGACTCAATAAGCTTTAATTATATATCTCATCCACCCTCTAATTAATTTTCTACTATCCTTGGTGATTTTTCAAAATCACGTCACTACTGCTATCTCAAAACTGATTTACTACCAATTTTTACTTTTTCATGATTTCTATGCATAATTTAGCACCTAGACATTTATAACAACAAACACCTTCATACTTATCCATTTTAATAACTATTCATCATCAAATATTTACATATCATCTTTTGGTCATATCTTAAGAATATACGATCGAAATGACCAAGTCCCTATACACGCCATAGCTTAAAACATTTATCGTCTTAAAATACTGAGTTGTGGTGGTTGATAGTGTGAACGCTCTCCGACGTCTTCAAGATCCCGACTATGCTTGATAATACTATATGAAAGAAAAAGAAATAAAAGAAGTAAGCATAAAGCTTAGTAAGTTTACAAGTAAATAAATAACAACATTTATCATAAACAATTATATTCATAAATTTTCATTAAGCATTAAGATCTTTACTTTCTTCTTTACTTACTCTCTTACTCGTTTACTTACTTGCTTGCTTAACTTACTCCTTCGTTGCTGAAATTTCTTTTCTCAACTGATAATTGAGATACTCTTAATCTTATTAACTCGCCTGAACTTGTCTATTAGGCTTTTACCTAAACTTTCATGTAACATCGTCTATTTACTAGCCCGTTGAATCACTTGGAATACTAAGTATACTCGGGTATCCTGTCTGAATATAACATGCCAAAGCTATGTCCTAGACATAGTCTTACATGGGATGTTTCTTGTACTGCCAATGCCATATCCCAAATATGGTCTTACATAGGAGTTCTCATATAGGTGCCCATGCCATGTCCCAGACATGGTCTTACGGGGGACCTCTCATCTCAGTGCCAATGCCATGTCCCTGACATGGTCTTACGTGGGACCTCTCATCTCGGTGCCAACGCCATGTCCCAGACATGGTCTTATATGAGACCTCTCATAATCTCAATGATGCCAATGCCATGTCCTAGACATGGTCTTACATGGGATCTCTTTACCCAAATGTCATGACATTTGTATCCAATACATTCCTCATGTTTCAACGGGGCCTTTTAACACTGATTCTCTATCATCTCATACTTGAGTTAACATTAGATATTTTCATGAAATAAATACATAATTGCTGAAAAATAACAACATTAATAATAATTATCAAAATATTGCATTTATTTACCGTAAACTTACTTGAGTACAAAAATGTGATCAAATCTAACACTTTAGTCCTCAATCTTTTTCTTCCCCAGTCTAGCTCCGAATTTCGTTTGTCGAAACCGTTTTTATTTTTGAAAAAAAACAAAAATTTAGTTGTCGATTTAAAAAAAATGAAAAATTGGGAGTCGCCACCAATATTTTATTGAGGTGTGATTGGATCACTTAAAAACAACTTTGGTCTACGAGTTTTAGAAAAATGGATCCGGGAGTCGATTACGTACGAGGAAGGATTAGCACCCTCGTTACGCCCAAAAATTGGTACCTAGTTGATTAATTAGTGTTTTAATGTTGAGAGTTAAAAAAATATGATCCTTAGTAGAAACTTTAAAAATGCGTTACTTATTTAGACTTTTCTCATTTCGGAAAAAGAAAATGTCACACCTAATGCGTTAGGGCACGACATTCTACTTCTCCAAAAATGAATTTGTCCAAAATACTTGTGTAATAAAATTTAAAAGAATATTCATTTGTTTAAGATTTATAAAGAAATCGCGGCCCAATACATTAGGGCGCAATTTCTCAAAATTCTAAGCATTGAATATTTCCTTTATTATTTTTTAGAAAAATCTTTATCTCGAGAAATCATCGCGTCACATCCAATACGTTAGGACACAATATCTTGAATTCCCGATGATAAGCTTTATTTTGTTTGATTAAAGAGCAATTCTCGATTGTTAGATTTTACGAAGAAAATTGGAGCACAATACGTTAGGGCTCAATTTTCTTGAAAATCCTAAATACGAGTACTATCTCTATTTTGAAAATTTTCTATTTCTAAATTCGAGTAAAAGATGATGTAATGTTATATTGTATGTATAAATCTCGCAATAACAAATACAACAATAATAAATACAACAATGGCATAGAAATAATATAAACAAATAAATAAACGAAACTAATATACAAAAGAAAAAAATAATCAATGACATGCAAAGTATCAAATAAATGAGCAAGATAAAAAAATAATATAAATGAAAACACAAATTAATAAACAAAAAAATATAAAGAAAAAAATACAAAATATATATTGAAATTATGAAGAATAAAAGACGTAAACATAACTTACACATAAAATTTTGGGTTATAAAACTTATATATATAAAATACATAATGCATTTATGAAAACAAAGAAAAAAATATAAATATATACATATATACATAAATTATAAAATATGTGTTAAAAATATAAGTTGGTAGTTAAACGTTTTTGAAAATAAATAAAACAACATAGATATATATGTATACATATATAAATATAATAGAATATTCATTAGAAAAAATAAATAAATAGGTATACATGTACATATAAAATATATTAAAAATGATTAAATAATATCTACATTATCAAAATTAATTAATTTTAAAAATATGTATATATATACGTGTATGTTTTTTAAGGAAACATAATACAAATGTATAAGTATAAATATTATTAAAATGTATGCGCATAGGTATATATGCATAATTATAAAAAATATATATATTAAAAATATAGGTAGGTATGTATATATTTTAGCGTTATAAAATTATATGTAAGAATATTAAAATATACATAAATGAATATATAATAACAATAATACTTAATAACAATAAAATCAAATTTAATTAAAATAATAATAAATAAAAAAAGACTAAATCGAGCTTTGACATAAATTCTAGGCCTAAATCCGTAAATAAATGAAGTCAAAAGCACCCTATTGAACACGCCAATAATGCAGAGGGGCTGAAAAGGAAATTATCCCTTCTCCTCTAAAACGGCTTCATTCAAATATGACTAAATTGAAAACGAAAATAAATTAAAGGGATAAATTTAAAAATAAAGAAAAACCCAATTGAATGAACATTAAAAGGCGGAGGGGCTAAAAACGTAATTTACCCCTCCGCATAAAAACATGCGGATCCTAGGCCGGGTCGGGTCAGTTTCGGGCTGGTCTATGCTTAGACGACGCCGTTTTTAACATTTCGGACCGCTCCCAAAACGGTACCGTTTAGTACCGCTATTTAAATCAATTTTTTCCCAAAAAAAATCATTTGCAGCAAAAAAAAACAAAAAAATACTTGATATTCCTCTGCTAGGGTTTCGGCCCTAGCTTCTATGCCGCTGCGCCTCTGCCACGATCCCACCGTGAAAGGTGGTCGGAGCTGCACCCCAAAGAGCCTTTTTGGCTCTTTTCGTGCAGATTTAAAGGCGTTTCCAGGTATTTTCCTTTTCTTTCTTTTTACTTTCCGTATAACAAATAAATAGATCGAATCGAAAGAAAAGAAAACAAAGAAAACAAATCACTACCTTTTATCTCTATTTTGTTTTTCTCTGCTTGATATTGTGAAAATACTCGTTTTTTTATTGATTTTCCAAAAAAGAAAATCCCCTTTACAGTATATTAATGGCCTTTTTATAGCCATAATAATAATAAAAAAATAAAGAAAGAAATCATGTTTGATATCTTCTTGATCTTTGATTTTGTTTCCTTCTTTGTGTTTATTTCTTGCAGGTGAAGGCGTGCGGCTCATGCGGGGGCTTGGATGCAGCGCAAAAGTTTACCCAAAAACCCTAAGGGTTTTTGACATTGTTTTGGGCCACTGGGTTGGTATTTTGGGCCTTTGTATTTCGGGTTTGGGCCATATATGCCTGTTGTAGTTTGGGCCTTTTAGACCCGGGCCAAAATCGGGTATTACAGCTACCCCTCTTTGCTTGTTGTCGTGTAACAGGGACAGAGAAAAGACTAAAAAATGCCCGATTTTGCCCGTCGTGCTGGATCTTGGTACTCTTCCTCTTCAAGTAGCCTCGTTCCTTCCTACTGCATCTTCAGAGGTATAGGAACTAGTGCTTCAATCTACTCCACTGCAACTTCAGGGAGATAAGACTTATAGCTTCAACTTGATCTACTGTCACTTAAAGATGAATTTGATGTGATCTATTCTGCCACAATCTCAGCGAGATAAGATCCATCATTCTAATCCACTCCACTACAACTTTAGGGAGATAGGATTTGTTTATTTAGTCTACCCCACTGCAATTTCAAGGGGATAAGACTTGCTTTCTTGAGTCTGCTCCTCTGGAACTTCAGGGAGATAAGACCCGATGTGATCTACTCTACAGTAACTTCAGAGAGATAAGATCTGTGGATTTAATCCGCTCCACTGCAACTTCAGGGAGATAGGATTATTGGCTTTAATCTGCTCCACTGCAACTTCAGGGAGATAAGATCCGCCACCTTCAGTCTGCCTCACTGCAACTTCAGGAGGATAAGACTTGCTTACTTAGTTTGCTCCACTGCAACTTCAGGGAGATAAGACTAGATGTGATCTGCTCTCTGCAACTTCAGAGAGATAAGATCTGTGATTTTAATCCGCTCCACTGCAACTTCAGGGAGATAGGATTATTGACTTTAATCTGCTCCACTGCAACTTTAGGGAGATAAGATTCGCCATCTTCATTTTTTTTAATTGCAATGTTGGGGAAACAAGATTCGCCGTCGTAGCTTCAATCTGTTCCACTACACCGCCAAGGAATTAAGATTCGCTGTTGTGGCTTAAATCTTTTTCACTGTAATGCCAAAGAGATAGGATTCGCTGCCCACAGCTTCAATCCGCTCCACTTCAGCTAATCCAATCCTTAACTCCAGGGAGATAAGATTCGCCGTCGTGGCTTTAATCTGCTGCACTACAACGCCAGGGAAGTAAGATTTGCCGTTACGACTTCAATCTTGTAATGTTGAGGAAACAATATTCACCGTCGTAGCTTCAATCTGTTCCACTACACCGCCAGGGAAGTAAGATTTGCCGTTGCGACTTCAATCTTTTTCACTGTAATGCCAAAGAGATAGGATTCGCTGCCCACAGCTTCAATCCGCTCCACTTCAGTTAATCCAAACCTTAATGCCAAGGATATAAGATTCACCGTCGTGGCTTTAATCTGCTCCGCTACAACGCCAGGGAAATAAGATTCGCCGTTCTGGCTTCAATCTTTTCCATTGCTACATCAAGGCGATAAGACTGATGTCTTCGATCTGCTTCACCGCCAATACAGGAAGGCAAGATCTACTATTTTCAACCAACCTACTCCACTGTTGCTTAGGGAGACAAGGCTGATATCTTCGATCTACTTCGCTGCCAATATAGGAAGACAAGATCTATTATTTTCAACCTAATCCACTACTGTTCAGGGAGACAAGGTTGGAGTTTCACCGGTTTGTTCTCTAGGGAACATGACATGTATAATTCAATTCATGAACCTAATTATGCCTATTGATTAGGATGTCATGATCAAAATGAATCAAATGCTCCTAACTAGACGTGTATGAATGACATTTGAATGAATGCAGAATGTCATTTTTTCCGAGAATGATCCCTCATTATCACTCCAGTTATCATTACTCAAAGTTTATTAAGGATTTATCGCTGACATGCTACAACGCCTTCTTGCTCAGCTGGCATCTTTAAAGAAACACTTAATCAAATTACCCCACTGTGAACTTTAAAGTTCAATCCACTGGGACACAAAATTTGTACCATATTTCTTCCACTGTGACCCAAGGGTAGAAAAATTTGGCTTTTCTCAATCTTCTCTTATCGCAATGTGAAGCACTTTGGTTCTTTATACCATTCTCAAGGTGGCACACCAAATGCCTATACACAAATGAAGGATTTCCTTCTCCAATGAAACCTCTTCTTATCACAAGGTGATCATCGCTTATTTGTTCAATGAAGCTTTGTCTCAAACACCCCATATTGTTATTTTGTTCAATCAATGTTTTTAACTACAAAATCCAAAGAGAAAATCTTAATTTAGACTCTTCCTTCTCAGATTTCCAACCTTTAAACTTGGTGTGCTCTAAACAATAGTCCTGTTTCAGGTTCCTGTATTATTTAGAACCTTCTATAGTAATATGCAAAACTTCCCTTTTGAAATTTTTATTAGTCCATTAATCATTATTCTAATGCAACATGCTTACAAAAAGAATAAAGTGATGGATAAAATAGAATTGATTTGAAAGCATAGCTTGCAATGAATAAATTATCAAGAATATTGAGAATAAAAGAGGAATTGACTTTTATCTTAAAAAAAATGAAGTATTCCAAGAATAAGCAAATATAAATAGTATAAAAACTAGGTGCCCCAGATATCGCAGCTTGAACTTCTATGTACAAACTTCCTAAAGACCATTCTGAGTTTGACATGTGCTTTGGAGATCTACATTACTCTGTCGATGGCCCAAGATGCCGCGTACCCTTTCCTGCCATCTCATGTATAGCAAGATCACCGCATACCCCATTTTGATCAACTTTTGAGTAACTCTGATCATCTCATGCCCCATTTTGATCCAAAATTTGAGCCGCCCTTTTTGGGTTTTCAACTCAAATCCCCTTTGGTCTCAAGGTGCCCTTTACAGGTTTTTGCCTTGGCCTCTCCTTTTCCTCTTCTTCTTTCTTTTTTCTTCTTTCTTTTCTTTTTCTTTTCCTTTTTCCCATCATCATTTTTTCATCATTTTTTTTGAATCTGAACTCATAGGATTAGGCAAGTCCTTGTTCTCCCTTTTGATCAGAATCAATGCTTTTCTAGGTAAAGTCCTCTACATAAAATCTTCCACCTTCATCTTGTATGCGTAAGATCTTCTTTGTGATCAAATTTCTTTCATAGAGTTTTTTAGGGCGAAATTTAACTATGACAAAAAAACTTTGGATCTTCCTCTTCAATTAGGATGAAATCCAACAACGGAGAAATGACAACTTGACTTCGACGGGCAAAACCATGATGAGCCAAAGAAGAAGACATTGCCCTGACAAAGAACTCTAAATGCATCGTTCATGATGTTAATCTTGAACATACTGTAAATTTTTGACATCGTACTGTCGTTCAAATTACAATGTCAGTTCTTAACTCGAGCATGACCATGTGAAGACATCTTTGAACTCTTGAAGTAACTTAACAAAGTCTTACTTCGTTTCTTCAGTTATGCATCTTTACTACTTTTCCCTTCTCAAAGGTCACAATCTCCATTGTCTATTCCTGAGGTAAAAGTTATTTCTCCTCCTGCTTTACCATCCTCAACAGGTCAGGAGATAAGCTTCAATCTATGTCATTTTCAAAGTCATGAAATCCCTCTAAACACATGCCTTGCTCAAAAGGAAATTTTGAATATGTAGCAGCATTACTCATGTCATTGATATCTGGGAACTCATAATAAATACCAAAGAATATACAAAAGAATGTATAAATTTATGAATAACTATTTGTACAATTATGAATGAATAAAGGAATAATATGGAAGAAGATCCAAAAGAATGAAAGAATAATTATTCGAAAAGAATGGGAGAATATTGGCTCAAAAATGAATGCAAAGATGTATTTTATTAGAATAAGGATGTTCAGACATGAGCCTATTTCATAAAGGAATTCTTATTGCCTCTAGGCTAAAGGCAACAATTGTGTTTTGAACATTACTCTAAGTAAGCTCTAGATGCTACAGAAATTTCTTCTACAATCCGATTATTTAAAACACTCTCAAGTTTATGAGGGTGAATATCTAACAAGGCCCCTTTTCAGTTGTGTCTATGGCATTGATATGAACATTTTCTAACTTCCTCATAGATCACATTCACCCTATTATCAACATGGTTGGGTAGTGAAATTTTTTGTACAGGATGAATCATCAAACTTAAAAACACCCATGTTGATGAGTCTTTCAACTAGCTTTTTAAAGGTAGTGCAATTCTCTATTGAGTGCCCCATAATTCCCGCATGGTAGTCACATTGTGCGTTCGCATCATACCATTTGGGATACGGAGGTTGCATGGGTTCTGAGTAGAATGGAGATACCACATGTGCATTAAACAGCTTCTGATACAACTCCCCATATGTCGTTGGGATGGGTGTGAACTGGAGCTTCTCAGTACCTTGTTTCACACCTGAGTTTTGTCTTGATGAACCCTGCTGATTAGCAACCACCTTTCTTAGCTGATTCATCGTAATCGATTTGCTGTACGAATTCACGCTATTCACCTCATTTTCTTTTTATTTTGAGGCTTGCCTTCTGTTATTTCCTCCAGCATCAATCTTTCCGCTCCTTATGGCGCTTTCAATCATTTCACCATTCATGACTATATCAGAAAAGCTTTTTGTGGCACTTCCTAACATATGTGTGATGAATGGGGCTTTCAATGTATTTATAAAGAGCATTGTCATTTCTCTTTCCAAGAGCAGTGATTGAACTTGGACGGCGATCTCTCTCCACCTTTGTGCGCACTGCCTAAAACCTTTATTCGACTTCTTCTCCATGCTTTGCAAGGTAATTCTATCAGGAACCATGTCAGTCACATGACTGTACTGCTTTATGAATGCCTGTACTAAATCTCTCCACGAATTAATCTTGGTACGGCTCAATTGATTGTACCACTTGGATGCTGCCCTTGTGAGGCTATCTTGGAAGCAATGTATCAGTAGTTGGTCGTTATTAACACACCCAGTCATCCGTCTACAAAACATGGTAATGTGAGCTTCGAGGCCACTAGTTCCATTGTACTTCTCAAATTCTGGCATTTTGAACTTGTAAGGGAGTACTAAATCCAGAACCAAGCTCACTTCTTTAGCATCAATCCCATAGTAACTCTTAGCACTTTCTATTGCTCTAAATTTCTCTTCCAGCCATTTATACTTTTCTTCTAGCTATTTTGGCAATCCATCCTTCATTTTCTCTTTTTCAGCTGTTTCGTCGAAGTCAGGGATAGCAGGATTAACAAGGTTGTCTCCGGGGTTAGAGCCTGATCTAGCTTGAAAATTTATTGGTGTTGCAACACCGGCCTGAAATTGCTGAGACTTGATGGTGGCAGAAGATTTGCGCGGATATACCTCAACATGCTGAGGGGTAAAGCCTGGGGGATAAATGGGTCTCTCACTGTCTCCTATTTCTACATTGAGCACAGAGCCCTTTCCTTTATCAACTCCCTCAGTCAACAACTGAGTTAATTTAGTCATCATATTCCCCTGAGATTCCACCATTTTGTCCATCATTTTTTGCTGAATCTTTTCGAGTTGCTCTTTCATTTGTTGTTGAAGTTGATCTTGCATTTCTTTTTGGAATTGTTCTAGCCTTTCCATCCTTTGGTTCATGTCTTTAGTTTTTGATCGAGTACCTTAGCGGTATTTGGTGGGTTGGTTGGTTTTCAGATTAACTGATGAGTGATTTAAATTAATTAGAATCTTTTAATGTATTTTTTAATGCATATGAAGCAAATGTAATGCATGAAATAAATGAAAAAATACATCAATTTTGATTCAATTCCATTTAAGAAAACTTTACAAGAAATTAAATTTCTTTACATAAAGTGAATTACAAATAAAGCTTTGCCCTATTACTCATAATTCTAATCTTCCTAAGTAACAAAGCTAACTCTTGTCCCCGATCTGATTCTAATTCATACTTCACACTCAACATGTCAGCCTGCACTGCTAAAGTCTGTATGTGGTCAGCTACTTCTCGAATTTGGACCACAGCTTCCTCCATAATATGATCTCTGCTCCTAACTTGATTCTGAAAGTAGTGAAGCTGTTCATTATTACGACTTTCAATTGCCTCCAAGCACTCGATCCGGATCTCACAATTTTGCAATGCCTTTCTAACTCTTCTATTCTTTTCTTCATTTCTTCAATCTTGCTTAAGCTTGCTCTCAATTCTATTGCAGAGTTTCGATTTCGATACTGACGAAGAGATCTTTCCAACTTGGTCACCCTCTCCTTTAACTCGCCTTTTTTCTTTTGGCATTCTGACAAACTCTTCTCTAAAGCCTCATTTTGTGTCTAAACCTCTTGAAATTTCTGTTCCCATCTTTCGACTTTGTCCTTTTCTTCTTGAATTTCTGCTCGCCACTGTTCTGAAGTTTTTCCCAGCCCAGCAGTTCTCATTGACAGATGCAACTTTTTATAATCTGCCTTCAAACTATCCAACTCCTCCTCAGCCTTGTTTTTCCCTTTTCTTAATTTCTCAATTTCGAGCTTTTGAACGTCTATGTCTAATCTTAAGTTCATCTTCTCTTCCTCCATTTGTTCTATCTGCTTTTCTAAATCCGCATTTCTTCTTTCAAAATATTGTCTTATGATTTCCAACTCAGAAGGGACGACCCGCAAATATTCCTCTATTGATTGGCTATTTTCCTGACTTATCTTGGGTATATTTTCGTTGATTATCCTAATCCACCATTCATTATAGTCAGGAGTTGTCATCGGACCCACCACTAACCTCTTCATTCGGCGAGTCTGTTTCCATGCGCTAGACATCTCTTGAATATTCTTCCTATAACCATCATCCCTGTATGAAAATTCACAATCAACTATTCCTTGGGTCGCAGGTATGAATTGCCTTGACCTATACTGCCTTAGCACTAACAATGGGGCATATCCAACAGCTCCCCAAATTCCAAGTAGTGGAACCTAATCGAAATTACCACACCTATACAGGATTTCATCTGGAAGCAACCAATGAGCTCTCCACTCAACGTCCTCCTCTTGAAGATTTTGAAGAATTACCATCCATTTCTCCTCCGAAATGTCATCTCTCCTGAGCGTAGCTACTATCTCCTTTAGTGGTGAATAATTTTCATAGAAAACCCGATATGAAACCTTATCCACATTTCAAAAGTGACTGTGAAACCATGCGAGTAGAAGCTGTGCACATCCAATGAATCTCCCCTCTCCCGCTTTTCGGCATGCACTCAATGACTTAAAAGTTTCTGCCAAAATTGCTGGAATTAGTGTAACCCTCTTATCAAGCCAGTCGAATAAATTGGTGACTGCTTCATCAACATGCCCCAAGGCTTTGGGGAAGACAATCAAGCCATATATACTTAAAGCAAAGACATCTAATCTCTTCCTCACGTCTGGGTGCGTTAGAATGGCATCTTTCAAACTCCTCCAAGGAACGCACTTATTATCCCCCTTTTACTTAATCCGTGCGGCAACCCACTGCTCACTCATCCCTGTTATACTCATCAGCTTCTTCGAAAAGGTTGGCACATTTATCGCTATCGAGTAAACCTTGTCCACTTGAAACTTTGCACATCGGAGTAAAGCCACATATTCTTTTATCGTAGGCACCAAATCGACCTTCCCAAATGTGAAGCAGCTGTAAACAGGATTTCAAAACTGGGCGAGGGCTCGAAACAAATGCTTGTCTACCTTCATATCTGTCTAACCTCGTCATTCCACTGATCCCAAATTTCCTTCAACTCTTGCAAATTGTTTTGAGTTACACTGATGCGAGTAAAATCCCATAATTCCGATACATGTCCGTCAGCCAAACTATCACCTTTCTCTTGCTGTGTCATTTCAGACCAAGTTCGGATAGCCGCATTACCCTCTACTTTATCAAGAAACCCTTTTTCCATGATAAGCTTTCTATCTAGCAACTGAATATGAATCGACGCCTTTTATAATGAAATGAAATGCCATGTCATGCAATCAAAATAAATACAAAAAGTCAGTATCATATAAAGACATAAAATATAATCAAGAAATAGTAAAACACCAAATCAGATATCTACTAGGGTTCAGTATAGTTCTACCTAAGGTGGATTCCTATGGTTCACTATATGAAGTTCGGCTTCTAGAGCAACAGTACCCGAACCAGCAGATTTCTCGATCTTCACCCATTATAGGCTCATATAGATCCAGTTCAGTTCAGGGGAATACATTTTCCCTATGACTATACGGAGATGAAAATCTTACGAAGGCATAGGTACCGATGTACTCCGAAAGCGATCCACTATCCTATAAGGAGGTGAAAACCACACGAAGGAATAGTTTCTTACTCCCACTTAGAAGGGTAAAATCATTCAACTCATGTAATGTGTAATGCAAACAATACTTAAATCAATTAAGCAAGAAAATAATGAATGCAAAAGGATATCATGAATTTTTTAAAATTTATTTTTTTCGACCATAAGACAAAAATTAATCAACTTTGTGGCTCGACTCTCTTATTTTTTAAAAAAATGTCCCCAGCGGAGTCGCCAAGCTCTCGAAACCGTTTTTATTTTTGAAAAAAAACAAAAATTTAGTTTTCGATTTAAAAAAATGAAAAATTGGGAGTCGCCACCAATCTTTTATTGAGGTGTGATTGGATCACCTAAAAACAGCTTTGGTCTACGAGTTTTAGAAAAAAGGATCCGAGAGTCAGTTACGTACGAGGAAGGATTAGCACCCTCGTTACGCCCAAAATTGGTACCTAGTTGATTAATTAGTGTCTTAATATCGAGAGTTAAAAAAATATGATCCGTAGTAGAAACTTTAAAAATGCGTTACTTATTTAGACTTTTCTCATTTCGGAAAAAGAAAATGTCACACCCAATGCGTTAAGGCACGAAATTCTACTTCTCCAAAAATGAGTTTGTCCAAAATACTCGTGTAATAAAATTTAAAAGAATATTTATTTGTTTAAGATTTATAAAGAAATCGCGGCCCAATACATTAGGGCACAATTTCTCAAAATTCTAAGCATTAAAGATTTCCTTTATTATTTTTTAGAAAAAAAAATTTCTCGAGAAATCAACGCATCACATCCAATACATTAGGACACAATATGTTGAATTCCCGATGATAAGCTTTATTTTGTTTGATTAAAGAGCATTTCTCGATTGTTAGATTTTATGAAGAAAATTGGAACCCAATACATTAGGGCTCAATTTTCTTGAAAATCCTAAATATGAGTATTATCTCTATTTTGAAAATTTTCTATTTCTAAATTCTTGTAAAAGATGATGTAATGTTATATTGTGTGTATAAATGTCGCAATAACAAATACAACAATGACATAGAAATAATATAAACAAATAAATAAACGAAACTAATATACATAAGAAAAAAAATCAATGACATGCAAAGTATCAAATAAATGAGCAAGATAAAAAAATAATAATATAAATGAAAACATAAATTAATAAACAAATGAAAGAAATAACGAAAAAAATATAAAGAAAAAAAATACAAAATATATATATTGAAATTATGAAGAATAAAAGACATAAACATAACTTACACATAAAATTTTGGGTTATAAAACTTATATATATAAAATACATAATGCATTTATGAAAACAAAGAAAAAAATATAAATATATACATATATACATAAATTATAAATATGTGTTAAAAATATAAGTAGGTAGTTAAACGTTTTCGAAAATAAATAAAAAAACATAGATATATATTTATACATATATAAATATAATAGAATATTCATTAGAAAAAAATAAATAGGTATACATGTAGATATAAAATATATTAAAAATGATTAAATAATATCTACATTATCAAAATTAATTAATTTAAAAAAATAATAAATATGTATATATGTACGTGTATGTTTTTTTAAGGAAACATAATACAAATGTATAAGTATAAATATTATTAAAATGTATGCGCATAGGTATATATGCATAATTATAAAAAATATATATTAAAAATATAGGTAGGTATGTATATATTTTAGCGTTATAAAAATTATATGTAAGAATATTAAAATATGTAATAAATAAAAAAGACTAAATCGAGCTTTGACATAAATATATACATATATACATAAATTATAAAATATGTGTTAAAAATATAAGTTGGTAGTTAAACGTTTTTGAAAATAAATAAACAACATAGATATATATGTATACATATATAAATATAATAGAATATTCATTAGAAAAAATAAATAAATAGGTATACATGTACATATAAAATATATTAAAAATGATTAAATAATATCTACATTATCAAAATTAATTAATTTTAAAAAAATATGTATATATATACGTGTATGCTTTTTTAAGGAAACATAATACAAATGTATAAGTATAAATATTATTAAAATGTATGCGCATAGGTATATATGCATAATTATAAAAAATATATATATTAAAAATATAGGTAGGTATGTATATATTTTAGCGTTATAAAAATTATATGTAAGAATATTAAAATATACATAAATGAATATATAATAACAATAATACTTAATAACAATAAAATCAAATTTAATAAAAATAATAATAAATAAAAAAGACTAAATCGAGCTTTGACATAAATTCTGGGCCTAAATCCGTAAATAAATGAAGTCAAAAGGACCCTATTGAACACGCCAATAATGCAGAGGGGCTGAAAAGGAAATTATCCCTTCTCCTCTAAAACGGCTTCATTCAAATAGGACTAAATTGAAAACGAAAATAAATTAAAGGGATAAATTTAAAAATAAAGAAAAACCCAATTGAATGAACATTAAAGCCAGAGGGGCTAAAAACGCAATTTACCCCTCCACATAAAAACATGCGGATACTAGGCCGGGTTGGGTCAGTTTCGGGCCGGTCTATGCTTAGACGACGCCGTTTTTAACATTTCGGACCGTTCCCAAAACGGTACCGTTTAGTACCGCTATTTAAATCAATTTTTTCCCAAAAAAATCATTTGCAGTAAAAAAAAAACAAAAAAATACTTGATATTCCTCTGCTAGGGTTTTGGCCCTAGCTTCTATGCCGCCGCGCCTCTGCCACGATCCCACCGTGAAAGGTGGTCGGAGTCGCACCCCAAAGAGGCTTTTTGGCTCTTTTTGTGCAGATTTAAAGGCGTGTTCAGGTATTTTCCTTTTCTTTCTTTTTACTTTCCGTATAACAAATAAATCGAATCGAAGGAAAAGAAAACAAAGAAAACAAATCACTACCTTTTATCTCTATTTTGTTTTTCTCTTCTTGATATTCTGAAAATACTCGGTTTTTTTTATTGATTTCCCTCAAAAAAATCCCCTTTACTGTATATTAATGGCCTTTTTATAGCCATAGTAATAATAAAAAAAATAAAGAAACAAATCATGTTTGATATCTTCTTGATTTTTGATTTTGTTTCCTTCTTTGTGTTTATTTCTTGCAGGTGAAGCTGTGCGGCTTATGCGGGGGCTTGGATGCGGCGCAAAAGTTTACCCCAGAAACCCTAGGGGTTTTTGACATTGTTTTGGGCCACTGGGTTGGTATTTTGGGCCACTGGGTTGGTATTTTGGGCCTCTGTATTTCGGGTTTGGGCCATATAAGCCTGTTGTAGTTTGGGCCTTTTAGACCCGGGCCAAAATCAGGTATTACATCGTTCTCCGTGATCTATAATTGCAAATTTAGATTATTTAATACCCACATTCATCAAAACAGTCTTCGACTCTAACTTTTACAAAATTATGATTTTGCCCCTAAACTTTTACATAATTACACTTTTGCCCCAAAGCTCGGAAATTAAACTTCATCTCTTATTATTATGTTTTATAACATGCTGAACATTTTTCCCTTCTATGGCAACATCAAATTCTTACTCTAACACTTATGAACATTAGGTATTTTTGTCGATTTTGTCAATATACTCGTTTTCACTTAAAATCGACTAGCAAAAGTTGTTTAAAATAATTTATAGCTTCATATTCTACCATAAAACATCAAAATAAACATATTTCACCTATGGGTATTTTTCCAAATATGAAACCTAGGTTAAATTATTGCTAGATTAAGCTAAATTAAGCTACTAGGATTCCAAAAACGTAAAGAACATTAAAAACGGGGCTAGAACAGACTTACAATCGAGCTTGGAAGCTCGAAAAACCCTAGACATGGTTTCCCCTTGTGAAATTCGGCCATGGGGTTGAAGATGGACAAAAATTGGCTTTTAATTTTGTTTTTAATTCATTTTAATAACTAAATGACCAAAATGCCCTTAATGAAAAACTTTGGAAACATGCCTAACCATGTCCATTTTTGTCTACCAAATTAACCAATGGTCTAATTACCATATAAGAACCTCCAATTTAAAATTTCATAACAATTGGACACCACTAACATGTAGAACTCAACTTTTGCACTTTTTACAATTTAGTCCTTTTGACTAAATTGAGTGCCCAAACGACGAAATTTTCGAACGAAATTTTCAAAAAATCATCTTGTGAAATCGTTGACCATAAAAATATAATAAAATAAAACTTTTTTCTCATCAGATTTGTGGTCTCGAAGCCACTGTTCTGACTAGACCCAAAATCAGGATGTTACACAGATGATGTTCTCATTTGTTTCTTTTGAAAATATACCCATTAAGAATTTTAAACATATAAATTTAAGCCCCTAATTATTTTTCTCCAATTTTTGATGATTTTCCAAATTCAGAACAGGGGAACCCGAAATCATTCTAAAGTTGTCTCACAAAACCTATTATATCTCATGATTTACAATTCCATTGCTTACACCGTTGCTTCTATAAGAAACTACACTCAATAAGCTTTAATTTCATATTTTATTCATCCTCTAATTCAATTTCTAAAATTTATGGTGATTTTTCAAAGTTAACCTACTGTTGTTGTCCAAAACTGTTTTAGTGCATGATGTTAATTATCATTTTCCCCTAAGCTTTCAATAAATGATAATTTTGTCCCTGCTCAATTAACCTATCAATTGAGATAATTTTTCTCAATTAACACTTTATTATATCACTTTAAACTACTTTATAACCTTTGGAAATCAGAATTTTAGCACTAGACTTTTATTCCAAACTTTTTCACAATTTGGTCTTACAAATCAATTTCTATAAAAATTACCTAATAAAATCATCTCATAAACAAATTAAAGCTTCAATTTCATGTTATTTCATCATAAAATTACAGGACTCAACCATGGTGACTTTCAATTTCATCCATGAAATCAAAAACTAATGAATTTAGTAATAGGACCTAGTTGTAAAAGTCTTAGAAACACACAAATTACAAGAACAAGGCAAGGATTAATTCACTTGGTGCAAAAATGATGAAATACCAGCTTGAGTAAACCCTTAGGACGTTTTTGGCTGATGATAATGAAGAAAATATGAAGAGAATTCTAGATATTACAAGTTGGTCCCATTTTTATTTTAGTAAATTTTGTTATTTTCCCATTTTGCCCTTATTTCACCAATTCTCCTGATTTTTCTCAGCTTATGCCATCCAAAATATCTCCTTTTGGGCTTATTTGCAATTTATGTCACTCCTCATTCAACAATTGAGCTATTTAATCATTCTAGTAACTTTTACACTCTTTTCAATTTAGTCCTTTTCACTTAATTAACTACCCAAACGTAGAAATTTTCTAACGAAATTTTAATACCATATTACTAACACTTCATAAATGTTTATAAAAATATTTCTGACTCGATTTTACGAGATCGAGGTCTCGATACCTTGTTTTTACCCAATTTCTTCAATAATTTCTTTTTCTAACTAACCACTAAATCGGTAAAATTTTTCTATCGATATTTTCATACGATTTTCCTATCATATAAATATTCATGCAAAAATATTAAAATAAATTTCTCTTTAAATCGAATTTGTGGTTACGAAACCACTGTTCCGATAACCTTGAATTTAGGCCGTTACATTATAGAAATAAGATAGACCCAATTTGGAGAATTTAAAATCATATTAAAACCATTTAAAAACATTTTAAGGTGATCGGAGATGTCTGAGGTTGAGTACGAACTTTGGTGAGCTCAAAACAACCAAAATAGCGTAGGAGCTTTGTCTAGGGGATAGGTATTGATATTTATTTTTGTTCTTTTTTTTGAAGATTTTGAGTTGCGACGAAGCACCCTAAGTTGTCACGTGAGATAAAAAATTTTCTAATATTCTAAGATAGGTTAAAAAAACTGGTCCAATAGAGGCATAGTGATAGTGGATAGCGGTAGTGGAATCTTGAAATTGTAAAACACCTCACTCCTTTTTACGTACAGTATCATTACAAGGTGTTATCGGAGTACTTTTAAACTCAATATGAACTTTTATTTTATAAAAATATTTATTTGGAAATATTTTATGGACATTATCAAATCATAAAATGAATATTTAAAACTCTTTAGCTACTCAAAGTTATACTGAGTATTTAAAGCTCCTTTGTTTAACTCAGGGTTACATGAGTTGAGAGAAATAAAAGTTTTGCTAAGAATTAAAACTTAAATAACCTAAATAAAATTATAGATCTAAGAGAATCAATTTGGAGACTTTAAAATCATATTAAAACCATTTAAAACAAATTTTCAGGTGATCGTAGGTGTCTATGGTTGAGCATGAATTTCAGCTAGTTGAAAACGACTAAAACAACGTAGGAGCTTTGTCCAGGGGATATGTAACATCCTAACCCGTATCCATCGATGGATTAGGATTACGAAATATTAGTACACAATCAAGAAAATTTAAACTTAATATCATTCGATAACATAATCAAATCATATACACATATCATCCCTAAATCAAGCCCTCGAGGCCATAGAAACACTAAAGAAGCAATTTAAGACCAAATTGAAATCATTTGAAAAGTCTAGGAAAAAGCCATATAAATTTGAAACAATGGTTACACAACCGTGTGCCTCACACGACTGAGACACACGCCTATGTCTCAGGCCGTGTAACCTTCAAACTAGGGACACACAGCCGTATCCCAGCCCGTGTACTCACTCGTGTAACTTTCTGAGTAGGGTTACACGGCCGTGTCACATGCCCATGTGTCAGGTCGTGTAACTCACGAACTTTCACCCTAAAGAAATCATCAGATGACACACGACTGTGTCGCCAGGCCATGTGTGTAACACCTCTAACCCCCATCCATGACCGAAATAGGGTTACGAAACATTATCGAATAAACATAACATAAAAACATACAATTCCAAATATTAATATAAACATAGCACAATCCATTCATTTACATGCACATAGTCCCTTAACTGAGCCTTCGAAGCCTTAAAAACACTTTAGAAACAATTCGAGACTAAATTGAAAACATTTGGAATATTTAAGAAAAATTTGAAAAAAATACATAGGAAAGAAAACTACATAAGCATATAATGCTTAGTAAGTTTGTAAAACATGAACAATACTTACCATTTGAAGAATAATATTAAAATTAAGCATGATATAATCCAACCATAAGCTTGGTACAAGCCTAAGCACCATCAACAACAACACATGTTAGTGCATTAACATATAATTCACTTGAATTATCATAAGGTAAGCTAGGTGTACATGAACATACTACTTTTGAATTCATCCTTTTCATGATCATAGATATGCTTTCATTATGCATTTCCTTTTCAAACATTTTCATAGATTCATAGCATAGTTCATTTGAACACTTAACGTTTCTTTCCTTTTCATGCCCGTTGAACCATTTAGAATAACATTAGATACGCTGGGAAGCTCACATGAAGTATGCTAAACATATAACCTTTCATTTTCCTTTACATCGTTGCTCACACGAGCTGTGGGCCAGAATGTAAGCTACACGATGCTACTCACACGAGCTGTGGAGTGTCCACAACAAATTCAAGACCTCAGGCATCGGTAGGACATTCAAAACCAGCACCCAAAACATGAAAACCCTAATGACATGTGATTTGTATCTTACGAATTCTTAAGGTTCAAACGGGGCTCGATAATCACCGTGATATCTTTAGATTTATATCGTTTAGTTACAAGGCAAATAACATATTAACATATAGGTCAACATAACATTAAAACACTATTTAATCATACGGACTTACCTCGACAAACAAAGCGTAAAAACGTAGTTAATCAATTTGAAGCTTTCGCTTTTCCGTGATCTAAATCTGTACGAGGTCTATCTTAACATGCTAGCAATTGTTGTAGCTGAATGAAAGAACCCTAAAATGGCTTTCTATCCTTCAATATTCAGTGAAGAGAACATTTGGAGAAGATGAATGATTTTTTTTAATTAATTTAACCTTTATTTACAAAATTACCAAAATAACCTTTAAAAACTTTAATAATTTCAATAAAAGCATGCTATGTATGTCCACTAACCACATAAATGATCTAACTACCATTTAAGTCCACTTACATTTAAATTTCATAGCTAATTGATACCTTTAACTAATAGAACTCCACTTTTGCACCTTTTATGTTTTAGTCATTTTCACATAATTAAGCATGCAAACGTCAAAATTTCTTAACAAATTTTAATACGACCTTACTAACATCCCATATACATTAAAATAATAATAAAATAACAATTTACTTATCGAATTTGTGATCCTTAAACTATTATTCTGATTTCACAAAAAATGGGCTGTTACAATTCCCCCTAAAGGAATTTTTGTCCCCAAAGATCTTACCAAAAAAGAGGTTCGGGTATTGCACTTTCATAGCTTCTTCCGATTCCCAGGTATCTTCTTCAATTCTGTGACGTTACCAGAAAAGCTAGGCTTTTATTTCTCAATTCTTTAACCTCTCGAGCTAGAATTTTGATCGGTTCTTCACCGTACGTCATATCTGGCTGAATCTCAACATCAACAGGTGAAATGACGTGTGAAGGATCTGATCGATACCGTCGTAACATAGATACACGGAATACATTGTGAATCTTTTCTAACTTTGATGACAAGGCTAATCTGGACGTTACTTTCTTCCAGGGTGATACTTTCAAAAACACTTTGTTGCGGACTTGGAGTTCGATGTCTTTTCTTTTCAAATTCACATAGGATTTCTGTCGATCCGAAGCTGCTTTCAAACTATCTTGCATCACTTTAACCTTTTCTTTGGTTTTTCGCATCAAATCAACCCCGAAAAGCTTTTTCTCACTAAGTTCAGTCTAGTATAACGGAGTTTGACACTTTCGACCATACAAAGCCTTATACGGTACCATTTTAATGCTCGATTGATAACTGTTATTATATGCAAATTCAACTAACAGTAGAAATCTCTCCCAGCTACCTTCAAACTCTAAAACACAACATCAAAGCATATCCTTGAGTATTTGAATTACTCGCTCGGACTGACCATTGGTCTGTGGATGAAACGATGTGCTAAAATGCAGTCGAGTACCTAGAGCTTCTTGTAACTTGCTCCAGAATCGAGACATAAACCACGAATCTCTGTCAGAAACAATAGAAATTGGCACATCGTGCAATCTAACAATGTTAACCACATACAACTCTACTAATATCTCGAGTGAAAAATCCGTACGCACTGGAATGAAATGTACGGACTTTGTCAAATGATCAATAATTACTCACACAACATCTTTCTTTCTCGGTGATAGAGGTAATCCCAATACGAAATCCATTGTGACACGTTACCATTTCCACTTTGGAATCATCATTGATTGTAGCAAACCAGAAGGTACTTGATGCTCAACTTTAACTTGCTAACAAACTAAACATCTTGATACAAACTCTGTGATCTCTTACTTCATACCTCGCCACCAGTACATTTGTTTCAAATCGCCGTACATTTTATTGCTACCAGGGTGAATAGACAAGCTAATACTATGAGCTTCTTCTAAAATTTTCTGAACGAGATCAGAATTTCTTGGAACACTAATTCTTCCTTTGAAATACAAACTATCATCGGAACCAACATGAAAATCTGAAGCAGGCGTCGTCTCAATTTGTTTTCGTTTAGCTATCAAAACATCATCACATTTCTGAGCTTCACAAATCTGATTGCAAAAACGTTGGTCTAGCTTTTAATTAAGCTAAAACCAAACCATCATCAATCAACATTAACTGCATGTTCAAAGCTCATAAAACAAATAAAGATTTCCTACTTAATGTATCAGCAACAACATTAGCCTTTCCCGAATGATAATCAATGATCAAGTCGTAATCTTTTAATAACTTGAGCCATCTACGCTGTCTCAAATTCAATTCTTTTTGCGACATTAAATACTTCAGGCTTTTATGATCCGTGAAGATATGACATTTTTCTCCGTACAAATGGTGTCGCCAAGTCTTCTAGGCAAATACAATCGTTGCAAGCTCTAAATCATGAGTCGGGTAATTCTTTTCATGCGGTTTCAACTGTCTAGAAGCATACGCTATCACTTTACCCTATTGTATCAAAACACAGCCCAAACCATTCAACGAATCATCACTATAAATCACAAATTCTTTACCGGACTCTGGCTGAATTAATACAGGTGCCTCAGTTAACAATGCTTTCAACTAATTAAAGTTTTGCTTACATTTCTTGGACCATTCGAACTTAACATATTTTTGCAACAATCTTGTTAATGGTGTAGCAATCATCAAAAATCCCTTGACAAATCTTCTATAATATCTGGCTAAACCTAGAAAACTTTTAACCTCAGATACATTTCTCGGAGGCTTCCAATCTACCACAACTAAAATTTTGCTCGGATCAACTCTAATGCTGTCAGCCAATACAACATATCCCAAAAATTTGACTTCTCAAAGCCAGAACTCACATTTGCTAAACTTAGCGAACAATTTTTGTTTCACGTAAAGTTTGCAAAACAATTCTCAAACGCTGGGCATGCTCTGTCTCATTTCATGAATAGATCAAAATATCATAAATGAATATGACAACAAATCTGTCTAAATATGGTCTGAATATTCTATTCATCAAGTGCATAAATAAAACAGGTGCATTAGTCAAACCAAATGGCATCACAAGAAACTCATAATGTTTGTACCTAGTTTTGAACACGACTTTTGACATATCTAAGTCTTTAACTCGTAACTAATAATAACCAGAATGAAGATCGATCTTTGAGAATACTGCTGCACCTTTCAACTGATCAAACAAATCGTAAATACGTGGCAATGGATATTTATTCTTGATTGTGACTCTGTTGAGCTTTCGATAATCGATACATAACCACATGGATCTGTCCTTTTTCTTAACAAATAACATAGGAACACCCTAAGGAGAAAATCTGGGTCGAGCAAAACCCCTATCTATCAACTCTTGCAACAGTGATTTCAAATCTTTCAACTTTGTAGGTGTCATTCTATAAGGAGCTATCGATATCGGAGATGTTCCCGGCATTAAATCAATAGCAAATTCAACCTCCCTGATCGGTGGAACCGTGGTAGCTCCTCTGGAAACACATCTCTGTACTCACATACCACTAGAACCGATTCTAGCTTCAATTTTTAAACTCTAGAATCAAATATATAAGCTAGATATGTTTCACAGCCTTTTCTAACATGTTTCTATGTTGACATAGCTAAAATAACATTAGATACACTACCCAGTTTATCGAATTCAATTTGAAGCTTTTCACCGTTCTGACATTTCAATACAATATGCTTTCATCTACAATTCACAACAACATCATGCAGAGTTAATCAGTCCATACCCAGAATCACGTCAAACTAATCAAAGGGTAGTAACATCAGATCGGTCAAAAAGTTGTAACTTTGAATCATCAAAGGATAGTTTTTACAGACTTTATCAACTACCACATACCGACCTAGGGGGATTTTTACTTTAAGAACAAACTCAGTAGACTTGAAGGCAATTTCTTATGTGACACTAAAGTCATGCATACATATGAATGTGTTGACCCCGGGTTAATCAAAGCAGTAACATCAGTATCAAAGATAGAAAATGTGCCAGTGATAACATCTGGCGCTGAAGCTTTCTATCGAACACGGATCACATAAGTTCTAGTCGACGCTCGTGCCTTAGATCTCATAATACAGTCCTTTGTCCAACTATGGCTATTACCCGCATTTCCAGTGTTTCGAGGTGGTCTCCTTCTCGCAGCTGTATTGCTCGGTTGAGTAGTCTGAGCCTTTTCATTGTCAGACCTTTTCAGGAAATCTCTGAGATAATGTTCATACGAACCACATTTAAAACATGCCCCGTCTTTCAATCTGTACTCACCGAAGTGTTGTAGATTACATTACTGACATTCGGGCTTGCTGTTTCTAACACTGCCTATGCTTGCTACAGACGTAGCCTAAGGTTTCGAGCTTACATGTTTTTTTCCTCTATCTTTACTTGAATAACCCACTGAAGCTGATGAATGACCATGATATTTTTTTAACTTCTTCGATGGCGATTGGTATAACTTTCTCGCTAATCTCTTTCCTGAATCACGAGCCTCATAATCAGCTTTTCTCTTTGTTTTATTCAATTCTTCGGCTTTGTGAGCTCTGTCAACTAGAACTACAAATTATTTTAATACAAGGATCTCGACTAATAGCTTGATGTCTTCGTTTAACCTATCTTCAAACCGTGTGCACGGTATACATTCTCAAACAGATTTACTAAGCTGAACAAACTCTCTTTCATATTTAAATATTGTCATATGACCCTGTTTTAGATCGAGAAATTCTTTACATTTCTTATCAAGATATCTCTGGCTCACATATTTCTTTCGAAACTCAGCCTGAAAGAAATCGCAATCTATCTGATCTTTCGGCACAACTGAAACTAAAGTGTTCCACCACTTAGAAGCTGAATCTTTCAATAATAAAACAACACACTTTAAACATTTTGTAGGAGTACAAGATAATTCATTGAAAGCTTATATCGTATTTTCCAACTAGAAATCGGCTCCCTTCAGATCATTTTCAGATGTACCTCTAAATTTTTCAGCTTTATATTTATGGATTTTATCAACTAGAGGCTTGCTCACTCGTATTGGTTCTAAACATTGAGAAACTATGGGAACTGGTTGGGGAACAGGTGCGGGTGGAGGTTGTTGAGCCATAAGGTTCGTTCGTACGAAATCAGTGAACCACTCATTCATCATCTGAATAAAGGCTTCCTTAGCCTCTCCTCCCTGACCCTAAGGTACGAGCCTACTTCCACTACACGCTGCTCCATGAACGGAGGCTTGCACATTACTTTTTACCTCATCAAACTATCATAGGTTATATAATGACATGTATTTCTAGACTCGTACATCCTATGTTTAGCCCAAGACTAACTAAACCTTAACTCTGATACCACTAAATGTAATACCACATTTCCAAACATTAATATAAACATAGCATAATCCATTCATTTACATGCACATAGTCTGGGCCTTCGAGGCCTTAAAAACGCTTTAGAAACAATTCGGGACTAAATTGCTAAATTTTGAAATATTTAAGAAAAATTTGGAAAAATTGAACTGTAAGGGTCACACGGCCATGTGATTCACATGGCTAAGACACATGCTCATGTCTCATGTAACACTCTTAACTCGTATCAGTCGTCGAAATAGGGTTACAGAGCATTACCATAAAAACATAACTTAATATCATTCATTTTCAAGCATTTCATAAATCATAGCATACTCCATTTAAAAAAAATGCATATTGTCCATTGTTCGAGCCCTTGAGGCCTTAGAAACACTTTAGAAATGATTCGAGACTAAATCAGAAACATATGAAACCTTAAGGAAAAAGTTAAAAAAATCCAAGTTGCAGGGGTCATACGGCCGTGTGGTCTGGCTGTGTGACTCACATGGCTGAGACACACGTCCGTGTCTCAGGCCATGTAACATTCAAAACAGGGACACACGGCTGTGTCCCAGCCTGTGTCCTTGCCCATGTAACTTTTTGACTTGGGTCACATAGCCAGGCCACATGCTCGTATGCCAGGCCGTGTAACTTTCAAAAAGTAACCTTTTAAACCTATAGGGGACACATGACCGTGTCACATGGCCGTGTGTCACACACGATTGAGACACATGCCCGTGTCTTCGGCCGTGTAGGCAAGAAATTGGCCAAAATCAAACCATTTCTTTCACCCTTTCAAATAGATACCAACAAGTGATACACAAATATGATCAATGCACCAAAAACCTACCAATACATGCTCAGTTTAACAAATTCAAAAGACCCAAAATCCATTCAACCAATATGCCTTATAAGGCACCTCAATCACCATCAAACCAACTTACCAAAACATATGCATAATTAACCTTACTTCCAACCTAAACACCTAGTTCCATATCATATTAAAACATACAACTATTTGGACCATTTCTAGCATAACAACTTCATTCATCAACAAGACAAAACAAACCACAAATGTATACTTCATACCATTCTAACAGTACCAAAAAGTATACCTATTTACAACCTTAGTAAAGTGTCTAACAACATAGTTTAGTATTTTGTCAAAATGTACCATAACAACCTATATAGCCACATATACATGCACAAACCCTAAAGGATACAAGAACTACCAACATCGAGGGGATAGTGTGAGCCGAAGATTTGATCCGTCCAACATTAGCAACAACGATCTACAAAACAATTCACAAAAACTAATAAGCTTACAACAATTGATTACAACACATATTTTACTAGATTCAAGGTTACCAGAGTGTAAATAGGGCACGATGTGCATTTCAGGGGTACAGAAGTACAATAGGGGCACATATGTGCAATTCAGGGGATTGAAGTACAAATAGGGGTACCTAATTGCAATTTAAGGAATAATTAGGTATAGACAATTAACCACATAACTATATTGTAAACATAAAAGTAGATATTCAACTACATTTAGAAATGCTATGAACTTACCTTGACAACTAGGACGAAGAAATACGATTCAGCTAATCCGTGACTTTCGCCTTCCCTCAGTTTAGGTTTGGCTAAGATTTATCTTGATCTAAATAAATAATTATATTCAATTAAATGTTTCAATCAACCTTAAACATTCAATTCAATCCATAATCCACATTTATACATAATTACAATTCTGCCCCTAATGTATTAACTTTTCAATATTTAGTCCTTAAGCTCGTAAAATGATATTTATGCAATCTCATCCATATTTCATGCTAACCAAAACAATTAGGAACTTATACAACCTCATTCAAATTAACATTTCACAAATTTATCTTGGTATTTTACTACTATTACAAATAGTCCCTAAATAATAATTTCATAAAAAAATCACTTTACAAAAGTTGTTTTTTAACAAGGACTCATAATCCTTCATTAAACTTAAAAAACCTTACAAACATGTTCATGGAAAAACCCTAATCCTTTAACGAATTTCCAAATTAGTGTCTGGGCTAGTTAGATTAAGCTACAATGATCTCAAAAACATAAAAATCATTAAAAAATGAATAAAAATACATACCATGCAAGCAATTTGAGATGGACGAACCCTAGTTAACCTCCCTTTGTGTAATCTGTTGAAGAAAAGTAAAATGGAAGAAGATGATGTCTTTTCTTAATTTTTATCTTTATTTACCTTTTACACTTTTACCCTTTTAAAACATGCATAATTTCAATAAACCTTGTCATAATCATCCACTAATAACAGATATGGTCTAATTACCATCTAAGTCCTCTTACATTGAAGTTCTATAGCCATTTAATACCTTTATCTACTAAAAATATACTTTTACACCTTTTACGATTTAGTCATTTTTACTTAATTAAGCATGCAAATGTTAAAATTTCTTAATGAAATTTTTAAACGACCTTACTAATATTCCACGGACATTAAAATAGTAATAAAATAAATATTTAATTGTCGGACTTATGGTCCCGAAACCACTACTTTGATTTCACTAAAAACAAGTTGTTACAACTCTTCCCCCTAAAGGAATTATCGTCTCTGAAAATCTTACCAAAAAAGAGGTTCAGGTATTGCACTTTCATAGCTTCTTTCAGTTCCCAGGTAGCTTCTTCTATTCCGTGTCTTTGCCAAAGACTTTCATTAAAGCTATGCTTTTATTTCTCAGTTCTTTAACCTTTCGAGCTAGAATTCTGATCGATTCTTCATTGTACGCCATATCCGGTTAAATCTTGACATCAATAGGAGAAAATACATGTGAAGGGTCTGATCGATACCATCGTAACATAGATACGTGAGATACATTGTGGATATTTTCTAACTCTAACGGTAAAGCTAATCTGTATGCTATTGGTCCAATTATTTCAATGATCTCATACGGCCCGATAAGCTGTGGACTAAGCTTTCCTTTACGACTGAACCGTAGAATTTTCTTCCAGGGTGATACTTTCAAGAATACTTTGTTGTCGACTTGAAATTGTATATCTTTTCTTTTAAAATTCGCAAAGGATTTCTGTCGATTTGAAGCTGCTTTCTAACTGTCTCGAATCGCTTTAACTTTTTCTTCAGTCTCTCGCATCAAATGAACTCCGTGAAGCTTTTTCTTTCCGAGCTCAGTCTAATACAATGGAGTTTGACATTTCCAACCGTACAAAGCTTTTTATGGTGCCATTTTATTGCTCAACTGATAATTATTATTGTATGCAAATTCAACCAGTGGTAGAAATCTCTCCCAGTTACCTTCAAACTCTAAAAACACAACATCGAAACATATCCTCGAGTACCTGATTTACTCGCTCAGATTGACCATTACTTTGAGGATGAAATGTGGTACTAGAATGCAACTGTGTACCTAGAGCCTCATGTAACTTGTTCTAGAATTGAGATGTAAATAGCAAATATCTATATAAAATAATAAAAACTGGCACACCGTGCAATCTGACAATCTCAGCAACATATAACCCCACTAATCTCTCGAGTGAATAATATGTACACGTTGGAATAAAATACGTGAACTTCATCAATCGATATACAATGACCCAAACAACATCTTTCTTAGAGATAGAGGCAATATTGATACTAAATCCATCGATATACGTTCCCACATCAACTCTAGATCATCACTGGTTGTAACAAACCAGAAGGTACCTAGTGTTCAGCTTTAACTTGCTGACAAACTAAACATCTTAATATGTTCCCACTTCCACTCTGGAATCATTTCTGGAATCACCGTACATTTTATTACTACCAGGATGTATAGACAAGCTACTACTGTGAGCTTCTTGCAAAATCTTCTGGATGAGACCAGAATTTCTCGGCACACAAATTTTGCCTTTGAAATATAAAATCTCATTAGAACCAATCCAAAAATCTAAATTAGAAGTTGTCTCAATCTTTTTCTGTTTAGCTATCAACATATCATCACATTTCTGATCTTCGCAAATCTATTGCAAAAACATTGATCTAGCTTTCAACTCAGCTAAAATCGAACCATCATTAGTCAATGTCAATCGTGTATTTAATGCTCGCAAAGAAAACAAAGATTTTCTACTCAAAGCATTACCAACAACGTTAGCCTTTCCTGGGTGATAATCAATGATTAAATCATTGTCTTTTAATAACTAGCGCCATCTGCGTTGTCTTAGATTCAAATATTTCTATGACATCAAGTATTTTAGACTTTTATGATCTGTAAAGATATGATATTTTTCTCCATACAAATGGTGTTGCCAAATCTTCAAAGCAAAAACAATCATTGCAAGCTCTAAATTGTGCGTGGGATATTTCTTTTTGTGCACTTTCAACTGTCTAGAAGAATATGCTATCACATTGCCCTCTTGCATCAAAACATAGCCTAAACCATTTAACGATGCATCACTATAAATCACAAATTCTTTACTCGAGTCTGGCTAAACCAATAGCGATGCCTCAGTTAATAATGATTTCAATTGATTGAAGCATTTCTGACATTTTTCAAACGACTCAAACTTAACATTTTTTTGCAATAGTCTCGTCAATGGTGTAGCAATCGTTGAGAATCCATTGATGAATCTTTTGTAATATCCGGCTAAACCCAGAAAACTTCTGACCTCAGATACATTTTTCAGAGGCTTCCAATGTACAACAGTTAAATTTTTTCTCGGATCGACTTTAATGCCATTGACTGATACAACATGTCCTAGAAATCTGACTTCCCGAAGTTAAAGTACACATTTGCTAAACTTGGAGAATAATTTATTTTCACGCAAAGTTTGCAAAACAATTCTCACATGCTCAGCAAGCTCTGTCTCTTCCCGTGAATAATTCATAATATCGTCAATGAATACCACAATGAATCTGTCTAAATAAGGTTCGAAAATTTTGTTCATTAAATCTATGAATATTGTAGGTGCATTAGTCAAACCAAATGACATCACAAGAAATTCATAATGTCTATACTTGGTCTTGAATGTGGTTTTTGGCACATCTGAGTCATTAACTCGCAACTGATAATAACTAGAACGAAGATCAATCTTTGAAATACTGTCGCACCTTTCAACTGATCAAACAGATCGTCAATACATGGAAACGGATACTTGTTCTTGATCGTGACTTTGTTGAGCTGTTGATAGTCAATACAATATCACATAGACTCGTCCTTTTTCTTAACAAATAACACTGAAGCAACCCAAGGAGAAAAACTGGGTTGAGCAAAACCCCTGTCTGTCAAATCTTGCAACTCTGCTTTCAACTATTTCAGTTCTGTAGGTGCCATTCTATAGGGAGTTACCGATATCGGAGATGTTCCTAGCACTAACTCAATAGCAAATTCAACCTTTCGGATCAGCGACAACTTGGGTAACTCCTTTGGAAACACATCTAAGAACTCACATACAATCGAAACCGATTCTAATTTCAGTTCCAAAACCCTGGAATCAACTATGTAAGAGAGATATGCTTCACAGCCCTTTTTAACATATTTCTATACCGTTGTTGTTGAGATTATATTAGATGTACCATCCAATCTGTCTAACTTAATTCGGACCTGTTTACCATCCTGACATTTTAGCACAATATGTTTTCTTCTACAATTCACAATAGCATCATGCAGAATGAACCAGTCCATACCCAGAATCACAACAAACTCATCAAAGGGTAACAACATCAAACTAGCAGGGAAATCATAACCCCTAATTTTTAGTGGAAATGATCTACATAATTAATTAACTAAAACACACTAACCTAGGGGATTTGTAACTTTGACAGTATATTCAGTGAATTCAACATATATTTTCTTTTTGTCTACTAATGTAGTGCATATATACGAATGAGTTGATCCAGGATCAATCAATTCATATACATTAATATCAAAGAGAGAAAAAGTACCCGCAATAACATCTACAGTAGTAGCTTCTTCTCAAGCTCAAATCGCATAGGCTCTAACCGATGTTCTCGCTTCAGACCGTTTGCTTATCTCGCTGTTCTTTCCTCGACCGGGAGTAATATTTCTAACATTTTCAGATTGTCTACCCCTCTGAGAAGTTGTTTCAAGCTTATTTGATTGATTCTCAAAATCATTTTCTTTTTAGGATAGTTACGAAGAAAGTGGTCAGTATACCCACAACAGAAACAAGCTCCTAATTTTGATCGACACTCTCCAAAATATCTTTTATTGTGTTTATCACACACTGGAGCGATTCTCTCCACATTTCTTAAACTTCCAACACTCGCCACGGGAGAGTTGACTGACTAAAAATTGCTTTGTCTCTATTTCTCTCTATTAACAAACTCTAAAGGAGCGGTTGATCTACTTGTGTCATTTCCAAATTTCTTCGATGGAGATTTTTGGGCAGGCTTGAATGACCCTCTCTTTTTATAATCTCTAAATCTTGAATCTGACTATCATTTACTTTTACAAATCTATTCAACGTTCTGAGCTCGCTTGGAAAGTTCTACAAATTCCCGTAACTTCAATGCTACTACAACCATACAGATTTCATCATTCAACCCATCTTCAAATCTGATACACATTTCCTCCACATTTGATACGATGTTACGAGCATACCTTCTTCATTGCACAACTTCTTATTCATACTCAACTACAGTCCAGTTTCCTTATTTTAACTCGAGAAATTCTTTCTTTTTTCGATCGATTAACAATCAGCTAACGTACTTTTTCTTGAATTCATTATGAAAGAAATCTCGATTAACCAAACCATTTGACACCATCGTGTTCAAAATATCCCACAATAGATACACCTCATCTTTAAGTAAGGACACTGCACATCTCAAGCAATCATTAGGGGTACACAATAACTCCGCAAAAACTCTCTCTATGTTCAATAATGAATACTTAACTTTTGAAGGATCATCATCTATCATACCTTTAAACTTTTTCCCTCCATATTTTTGAATTTTATCTACAGATACTCGGTTAATCATCGCAAGTACAGGGTTTGAAATATTCAGGGGTGTTGGAGGAGGCACAACAGGGGGTGGTGGCGGAGTTGTGAGATTTACCTTTTTGAACTCATTGAACCATTGGTTAATCATTCCAAGAAATATATTTTTCATTTCATCACCCACGGGTTGTGGAATAGGTGCACTATTGCTCACCTCATGACTCGAAGCTTACACATTACTTTCAACTTCATTAACTATAGCTTAATTTGATTCAGTTGACATCTTGAATCTATAAGAAATAAGACGTTAGAATGGATTAAAAGTATCACACTATCACAGGGTATATGTGGCATGTATATTCTAAACTCTACTTTGTTACGTTAGTCCTAGAATCGACTAAATCGTAGCTCTGATACCACTAAATGTAATACCCTTAACCCGTATCCATCGCCAGAATAGGGTTATAAATCATTACTGTAAAAACGTAACTTAATATCATTCATTTTCAAGAATTTTATAAATCATAGCATACTCCATTCAAACACATGCATATTGTCCCTTGTTCGAGCCCTGGAGGCCTTATAAACACTTTAAAAACTTTGGGACTAAATCAGAAACATATGAAACCTCAAGCAAAAATTTAGAAAAATTCAAGCTGTAGGGGTCACACGGCCGTGTGGAGTCACACGGCTTAGACAGACGCTCGTGTCTTAGGCCGTGTACATTCGAAATAGGGAGACATGACCATGTCCCAGCCCGTGTAACTCTTTGACTTGGGTTACACGGCCAGGCCACACATCCGTGTGTTAGGCCGTGTAACTTTCCAAATGGCCTCACACGCCCATATGCCAGGCCATGTGCTAGGCCATGTAACTTTGGAAAAGCAACCTTTTAAAACTACAGGAGACACACGGCTGAGACTCATGCCCGTGTCTTTGGCCAGTGGGCAAGAAATTGGCCAAAATCAAGCCATTTCTTTCACCCTTTCAAACAAATTCCCACAAGACATATACACATATGATCAATGTAGCAAAAACCTACCAAAACATGCTTAATTTACCCAAATCAAAAGACCCAAAATCCATTCAACCAATATGCCTTATAAGGCACCTCAATCACAATCAAACCAACTTACCAAAACATATGCATAATTAAACTTACTTCCAGCATAAACACCTAGTTCCATATCATATTAAAACATACAACTATTTGGACCATTTCTAGCTTAAAAACTTCATTCATCAACAAGCCAAAAAAAAAACCACAAGTGTATACTTCATACCATTCTAATAGTACCAAAAAAGATACATATTTACAACCTTAGTAAAGTGTCTAACAACATAGTTTAGTATTTTGTCAAAATGTACAATAACAACCTATATAGCCACATATACATGCAAAAACCCGAAAGGACACAAGAACTACCAACATCGATGGGATAGTGTGAGCTGAAGATTCGATCCATCCAACGTCAGCAATAACGATCTATAAAACAATTCACAAAAGCTAATAAGCTTATAAAGCTTAGTAAGAACATAGTATAGTATTAAATTAACAAAAATTGAGTACAACACATATTTTACTAGATTCAAGGTTACCGGAGTGTAAGCAAGGCACGCATGTGCATTTCAGTGGTGCCGAAGTACAATAGGGGCACATATGTGCAATTCAAAGGTACCAAAGTAGAAATAGGGGCACGTATGCACAATTCAGGGAATAATTAGGAATAGAAAATTAATCACATAACTATATTATATACATACAAGTAGAAATTCAACTATATTTAGAAATACTATGAACTTACCTTGACAACTAGGACGAAGAAATACGATCGAGCTAATCTGTGACTTTTGCCTTCCCTCGATTGAGGTTTGGCTGGGATTTATCTTGATCTACATAAATAATTATATTCAATTAAATGTTTCAACTAACCTTAAACATTCAATTCAATCCATAATCCAATAATTACAATTTTGCCCCTAACATTTTGACTGTTCATAATTTAGTCCTTAAGCTCGTAAAATGATTTTATGCAATCTCATCCATATTTCATGCTAAACGAAACAACTAGGGACTTATACAACCTCATTCAAATTAACATTTCATAAATTTATCTTTGTATTTTACTACTTTTACAAATAAGTCCCTAAATGATAATTTCATCAAAAAATCACTTTACAAAAGTTGTTTTTTTTAACAAGAATGACTCATAATCTTTCATTAGACTTCAAAAACCTTATAAGAATTTTCTTGGAAAACCCTAATCCTTTAATAATTTTGCAAATTAGTCCCTAGGCTAGCTAGATTAAGCTACAACGATCTCAAAAACATAAAAATCATTAAAAATGGAATCAAAATACATACCATGCAATAAATTTGAGATGGACGAACTCTAGCTAACATCCCTTTGTATATTCGGTTGAAGAAAAACACAATGGAAGAAGATGAGGTCTTTTTTTAATTTTTATATTTATTTACCTTTTTACACTTTTACCCTTTAAAACATGCATAATTTTAATAAAACCTTGTTATAATCATCCACTAATAACATATATGGTTTGATTACCATCTAAGTCCTCTTATATTTAAGTTCTATAGCCATTTAATACATTTTATCTACTAGAACTATACTTTTACACCTTTTACGATTTAGTCTTTGTTTACTTAATTAAGCACGCAAACATTAAATTGTCTTAATGAATTTTTTATACGATCTTACTAATATTCAACGAACATTAAAATAACAATAAAATAAATATTTACTCGTAAAACTTGTGGTCCCAAATCCACTGTTCCGATTTCACTAAAAACAGGCTGTTACATCTCAGGCCTTGTAATAATCGAAATAGGGACTCATGGCCGTGTCCCAGCTCGTGTCTGTGCCCGTGTAACTTTCGAATTTGGTTCACATGGCCAAGCCACATGCCCGTTTGCCAGGCTGTGTAACTCTCAAAATGGCTACAGACGCCAGTGTGGCAGGCCGTGTAATTCCTGACTTGCAAACCTTAAAACCTACAGGGGATACACGACTGTGTCCATTAGACGTGTGTCAAACATGACTGAGTCACATGCTCGTGTGGTCATGAAATTGGCCAAATTGAAGCCATTTCCATCACTATCCCAAAACATGCATGAAATGACCAATTTAAAAGACCAAATCCATACAACCAATATGCCATACAAGGCACCCCAAAAGCAAACATAAAATATACCTAAACATATGCATATTTGACCATATTTCATTCATACACATCTAGTCTAAAACCTTTCCAAAGCATATCCTATCTTTACCATTTTGAAACTATTCCTTTCTATACCATATTGGACATTAAAACATGCATCAAACTTAGCCATATTAACACATACCAACAAGGCATCAAAAGTACCAAAAGTACATCAATCCAAATAACATTTACATGCCAAACTTTTCAACTAATATTCAAACATAAGGCCACCTATACATGCCATTATAATTGGAATGACGGATTTGTGCAAGCGTACACAATCACAACAAGTATTAAAGTGACAAGTAAATGTCGAGTTATCATACCCACAGGGACTGTGAAAAGAATTATTTATGAATGCAATTTAAAAACACTTTGGTGAAAAAAAATATTTTGATTTGAAGAGGTGATTAAAAACTAGGATTTTAACTAAGTTAAATAAATAAAAATAAAATAAAAGTTCCAGTGTACAATTTCAAAAGATGATTTTAATCAAGATGACATAATTGTGTTAGATTAATTACATTTCTTAACTTAGAATTATTAAACTCATGTTTATGTTGTTACGAATAAATTCACGGCAATTCAGTATTTTGCTAACTTACGAACATACTCACCTACCAAAATCTATTTATCTTTTGACTATATCTCTATGTCAATTCAACCGATTAAACAAATTTTAATAAGCAAATGTGTTAATGCACATACATACTTATGAAATTAAAATAATCTCTTGTACATATCTCTATGCCAATTTAAACAATTAATTCAATCTCATAAGCACATAAAAGATTACATGAGGTAACAATGTATTTCTACCTTGAAACAGTTTAATCATAGTAATCTTGCAAGTTATGCAAGGCTAATGTATCATTAGATACCGTTGCTAATTTAACCCTCAACTACCTTAAATGATTAAACATGCATTGGTTAAGTAACGTGTCAATTAATTACAATTTCAATCCGTTTAAATAATTAATTCATTAGTCACCTTACAATTGTAATGCAAGAATAACTTAGTCATGGTTTTACTTAATCAAACATCTTGTCGAGGCCTATAACAACACAATCACAATTTTACTAAATTAAGTGGACAAAATGCAATCAATGTGACAGCCCAAAGTTGACCCTAGTCGGGAAGTGGTTTCGGGACCGCTAAACCGAGTCACCAAAATGTTTGAATGTGATACTTATTGTCTAGAATATGTAATTATGAATGTGTGAAAATTTCAAGCTTCAATTTGGTTGATTTCATGTGAATTTAGTCAATAGGACTTATGTGAGAAAATTTTAAAATGTGATAGGTCAATGTGTGAGGACCTATTAGTGCATGTGGACAAAGGGGGGGACTTGCATGTCAAATTTCCCCCCCTAATGAGTAGTGGCCGGCCATGACAAGGAATGATGGGCAAAACATGTCATGAAACATGTTTTGTTAGTGGAAGAATAAAATAAGGAGTATGGGTAATAAAGAAATGGAAACAAAAGAAAAAAAATGTGTGGTTGCCCCCCCCATTGCCGTGAGCTAAAGAGAAGAAAAGAGAAAAAAATTTGTGTTCATCCTTTCTCACCTTCATTTAGCCTAAATTAGAAAGAAAAACAAAGAAAAAAATTTCTCATCCTTTGGTTCATCCTTGGCCAAAAATTTTAAGGAGGAAAGAAGAAGAAAGGTGAAGAGATTCGGCCATGCATGTAGCTAGGCTAAGGTATGTTTGATGATGTTCCATGAGATGCATGCATGTTTTAGTTGTTAGCTTGAGTTCTACCTAGCCCATGGTCTAAATCTTGCTATGTGATGGAAATGGCACTTGACCATGGATGCATCATTCTTGGTTGATGTTTGATGTTGTGGTGATGAGGCAAGAGGATGAGTTAAGATTCGGCCTAGGTGGAGGTTGTGTTAATGCCATTGCATGCAAAATATGAAGCTTGTTAATGATGCATGTGATGATGGCTTGATGATTCTTGAACCTCCTTTTTAGCATTTTTGTGTGAGCACATATGTGCATTGGTTGCTAAATGGAGAAGAATCGGCTAGCAAGATGTGTGCTAAGGCCGAATGTAACTTTGCATGTTAATGAGCAATGCATGTGTTAAATTGATGAAAAGGGGGAGGATGCTTTACTAGTGTGTATATGTGTGTATTAAGTGTTGAAATCGACCCCAAAAATAGACATGCATATTCGGCCAAGGGGAAAGAAATTTAGCTAATATGTTGTGTTGATGCATGATTTTTGCATGTTTGAGACTTTAATGTCTAATGTATAAATATGGGCTAAGTGCCTTGTGTTCATCTTTTTGATGCCTAAATGATGAAATCAATTTATTTGTTTGATTAAGCTCAAGAGCAAAGGGGAAATAAATCCGATAAAGGGAAGGAAAACGTGGTTGAATAGCTAGCGGAATCGTTCGACAACACCCGAGGTAAGTTCTTGAGTAAGAGAGCTTAAATTACGATGTGATTAAATCATGCTCTATGTGTGGCTATTGAGTCGAATGTGCAAGGATGATATGTACCTTGTGTTTGAGTTTCGCAAATGAAAATGAAATATGAATGTACCATGAATTATTGTTAGATGTGCATGATTAATTGAATGCTGTCCGGGCTAAGTCCCGAAGGCTTTGTGCTAAG